>NC_062967.1:48844220-49112593 GCF_023119035.1 Salvia hispanica
TCGTGCGAAACTGCTCGAATAATACTGAATCGGGTTAAAAGTGGATTATAGAGTTTTACGTATACAAGCAAGATTCTATTTGAGCGAAACTGCTCGAAACATGCTTTTCAGTATACCAAACCTAACAAAACCTACCTAGTGTGACTCTTATTGTGGGACGGAGGAAGTATTTACTGGAGGGTATAGACTCGTTGTCTTCACCAAAAATCCTACGAATGCATTTATATATTCATATTCATAGTATTTCTAACAAAATATTCGGTAGAAAACAATGAAAACATGAACAACAGGTGATGAGTGTCTCAGAGAAGAGCTAAGCGGATAGAAATCTTCAAATCGTCGATTAGAAGTTTTCCGGATGCTTTCCTCTTGCTCTTAGATGGATTTTGGGTGTTTTGAGCACAACTCCCTCTGCCTCTGCTAGATCTAGCCAGCTCACCAGTTTCAAGTCCAACCGTGCCACACCTCATGCATGCATCATGTACCAATTCATCCATGCAATACACATGGAAATGGTACTTACCGCAACTCGAGACGTATGACCACCCTCATACGCAGAGGCGGACCTATCTTATAGCACGGAGGGTCCTTGGGACCCCGCCATTTGATCATTTACTATATTATTGCCATGTATACAACACATTTCAAGTATTCTTGCTAGCTCAGTTGGTAAGGGAAGCAACTCGGGTCAATTAGGTAGGGTATCTTTTTTATTGGATTTTGTGATTTTGTGTTTGGTGTTTTGAATTTTCTCATAGTAATTTATTTTCATGATTTTCATAGTTAGTTTACTAGTACTAATTGATTTATTTATTTTTTAACTTTCTGGAGTATTTTTTATTTGCTCATATTAGAATTTGTATAATTCTGTTTATTTTTTAATTTGTGTAAATGTTATTAGGATCATACAGTGGATAAATTAGGAGAAAGAAAGAGAAATGTGAATAAAATAGGAGAGATAAAGATAAAAGGTGAATAATAAATTAGGAGTGACTATCCATTTCTAGTATTCCCTCAGTCTCATTCAAGATGTCTACTTTTTATATTTGAATATAAATCTCCCTCTCCTCACTCTCATTAAAATATTCAACTATATTTTCTTTTTACTTATTCCCCTAACAACTTCTCCTAAAATCTTGTGTCACTTAAGAATGTAGACATCTTTAGTGGGATAGAGGGAGTATGAGACTAATTTTGGTGGACGGACCGAAATGGAAAGATGACCCTTTTTTTGTGGACGGATGAAGTAAAAATTTGGACCCCCTCGGTATTAAAATCCTGCGTCCACCACTGCACGTATGTCTCTTGCTCCGTTAGTAATCTTCTTCTTCTTGCATCAGATGCACTTAATTGCAGTGGTTCGTGGGTCGAAGCCTTTCATCTTGCAGTCGTCGCATTAGATAAACCTGTTGTAGTCTTTCAACTCGTAGTGGTCGTAGCATTAGAATAACTTGTTGTAGTCTTTCAACTCGTAGTGCACTGCATAAAAGTCGCTATATAGTGGCGGAAATATCAGCCACTAAATCTCATATTTCCGCTAGTAAATGGGTTAGTGAGTAGAAACGCGACTATATATTTGCCACTAAAATACCAGTGGTGGAATTATTTCTGCCACTGCAGTTTACTGGCGGAATACCCACGGAAGGTTTTTCGCCAGAGAAGTTCCGCCACTAAAATTTGAAAATAGTGGTGGATTTGGGGCGCCGTTGTTAGTGGCGAAATAGTATCCGCCACTGTTCCGCCGGTAATGTATGATGCTATTTAGTGCCAGAATGAATCCGCCACTATATTTTTGTACAGATTTTAATTTTATTTACTGTAATATTACCAACCCTGTTAGTATTATTTTTTCAACAAATCAATGCATTTTTCAAAGTAAAAGTAACAATAGATACTCGAATACTCGTTAATTAATCATAATAATAAAGTTCAATAATATTGAGCATTAGTACAAATTCTAAAACTTGATTAATAACAAAATAGTAATTTAGTGTTAGACTTATCATCTACACATCTTGTTCCTTCCTTGTATCATGAACTCTGTCTCTTTCCTTTGCAAATCTTTGAGCAAACTTATATGCACTATTAGTCCTCGTTGTATGCAGTATGCACAAAGCCCACCCGTAACTTAGAATTTGCACGCCAAACATGAAAGATAATCTGGTAATTAATAGATCACTAATCTCTTATATTACAAGAGCAACGAAAAATCATATTGCAACTTCTTAACATATAAAAGGATCACTCTATAAGATGATGATCTAAGGCTTCACCAAATTAAACTGGCCTAAGATGTATAATGTAAACAATAAACTAAAAACAAAATTCCAAACGTTAAAAGATTTTAAGCCAAATTGCAAACAGAACTACATTTCTTGTGATCAAAGCTGAGACCGAAAATCAAAGTAGTACACAAGGTGTTCAATTATTCCCTTCATTCACAACTATTTGTACTAATAAACAATTCTGCATCAATTAAAGACATAACATATCAACTCCATCAATTAAAGAAAACTAAATAGTACTCCCTCCATTTCGTTATAATTGAGGCGGAACTTTTAGGCACGGAGTTTTAAAAATGAATGTTGGGTGTGTTAAATAAATAGATAAAAAAGTAAGAGAGAGGAAAAGATAGAGAGAATAAAGTATAAAGTGAATAAAGTAGAGAATAAATTAAGAGAGGGCAAAGTAAGAGAGAGAAAAAGTTACCAAATACTATGAAAATGACTCAACTATGAAAAAACTTCCCGAAATGGTAAAATGACTCAACTATAGTGAAACGGAGGGAGTACTAATAAATTGATCCCCAAAGCTTTGAATGCCAATTAAAACTAATTGCACACAACAAATACATGAACCAGAAAATGATGCTACAGTTACAATGAACTGCATTGATAGTTTAATAAACTTTCATCCGGCAAATAAGTACTAATAAACAATAAAGCTTAATCACACAAGAATTGATCAACTCCAACTAACCTAAACACTGTAAATGAATTATTATGCAGCTTGTCAAAAAGCTAATGGGAACTAACAGAACATACCATGCTTCCTATAAGAACACATGAAAGAAAACTAAATAGTACTAATAAACAGATCCCCATAGCTTTGAATGCCAACTAATTGCACACAACAAATACATGAACCAGAAAATCATGCTACAGTTACAATGAACTTGATTGCTATTTCATTCTACGCTCACGCTCTTCGTTGAGGTTTTGTTGCATCTCTCTTTTCTATTTGGCATCATGATGTTGTTGATTGTTATTTGATGCAGCCACAGAGTTACTCCCAAAGAGCATTGGTCCAAGGACTCCCGTTCCAAGCATCCGCTTCTTCTTGTCAAGGCGGCCTCCCATGACTTGATTGACAAATATATCATTAAGATTGGTTCCCTCACCTTGTGTAGCCGCAATCTCTTTTACCTTGGCCTATTAAATGAAAATAACAATAATGTTGTATGTATAATCATTTAAATGCGTATAAACTTGCAAATAAACTTAGTTGTATATTTCCGTTCTTGAAGTGTAGGGTCAGGTAGACATCATACATACAATCCTGAATAGAGATCCCCTTTTCCTTCATCTGTTTGTCAAATTATAATAAAACAATATTAATAATGAATTTGATACATTACATACATAATGTCACTTACCATTTTCTGAGCTTTAACTGCAACACATGATGTGCCCCCATAATGTTTGCTATAGCCCGTGCCGAGTCCACCTTTCTCTGAATATCTCGCCCTCCGTTCAGCTTCAGACTTGTCTTTAACATCATCTCTTTCCCAATACAAGAGCAGCCCATTCCACATTTCTTCTAACACATAACCCGATCTCTCTTTCAATTTCTTAAGGGTTGAGATAAAGCCGGAGTATCTCTATCTTGCCCTCGACGTCTAAAGTGTACGCACATCATGCTCCCATGAATCCGGCCAGAAAAAAGATTTCTATAGGAAAATCAAACGTTATAACATTATCTTTACCAAACAAAACTTCTATGTACTATATACTCTAAATTCTTCGAAGTATCGATCCCTGACGTCTTCCGGTGTCACCTTCCAGTTAAATCCAGTGTTATTTCGAATGCGTTTGTATATTTTGGTTATCACTCGCGACATTTGAGGATGGATAAGTAATGCCCTAGCTATAACATTCAAATAATATTTGTGTAACTAACAAAGGATTAGCTGAAAACACAAGTGAAATACAACTAAGGATGGATGGATATTGAGGATGGAAAAGTAATATCCTATAACATTCTAATAATGCGATTAGTTAAAAAAAAAACTTATTTAATAATTAGTAACCAATAACTAACCCGGTATCTGGATCCCTTTCTAAATGCTTCCTCACATCAGGCAACATGGTTCCATCATCATCATCAAAGAGCTCATCCTCCCCAGTGAGATCCACATGATCAGAGGATCGTGACTGCACATCCTTGCTGGAAATTCAGGAATTGGGGTTTTGACCTGTTTTGACTACAGGGCAACTCTTTTTGCATTCCTGACGACATTTTTTAGGCTTGCACTTGTCGGAGCTCACTATGGTGATACGCGTCAGTTTCTGGTCTGCCATATCAAATCAAAGATAATTTTATAGGGTTCTAACGAGCACTTGCATATGTTCCGATGTCAAAATTTGAATTTTCCTATTTTTCAAGTAACAGTTTTTTGTCAATATAACTATCATAATATGTCAATATAATACATATACGGGATGTTCGGTTGGCAAGACTAAATCCCATGATTAAATATGTATCATGTTTGGTTCATAAGATTGACCACCACAACTTAATCCTAGATGGATAGTCTCATGATAATTAGTCATGATAACCGAACGCCACCATAAAATGTCAGTGCTAAATTGTGTTGACATATTCAATGAATCGTATTGATATGTGTAATACACTATATAGACATTTTGATCCAAAATCCTAATTTTGTTAATTTTCCAATCTTTTTAAATTTAAATAATAATAAAATGAAATTATATATGACAATTTATAGACCACTAGATCTCTAATCTTATGATTTTAAATTAATTGTAGTCAGCAATTAAAGGTTGAACTAACAATTGATTACTCTCTTTCTTGTCAATGAGTTATAATAGTTTTGAGTTAAAACAACACTCATTCGTACGTGTATTTAACTCTTACAAGTATAAAATTATCAATGGAATATTATTTTAAAATACTTATAAATTTTTTAGAGCCCAATTACCTATCAGGCAGCCCAAAACCCAATGATTTAGAGTTATAGTTAACCAAAAAAACGATGACCCGAACGACACGTAGCCGAATAGCTTGTAAACACGAGCAAGTTGGCAAATTGACAAACTCTACACATGAATGCATGTTTTGACACCCCTATAAGCATAAGTTGATAGCATTTATTTATTTTAAGTACTCCATGATTTTTCAAATTAGGATATAGACACATCTTCAAATTGCATCCAAATATATGTAGTATCAATAATATATCTCTGTTGGCTTATATGCCGAAATCTTCTCCCGGCTTTGTAAACCACTAACTAGGAAGCGAAGAAGGTAATCTTTTCTAAATGAAATCAGACCAATTTCACATAGAGAATCGAAGATATGGCTTGAAGATGAAGCGAAACACTCAGAAACGGAGAAAGAGTGAGATAAAGAAGGCAGAGCGAAAAATCATAAAGAGGGAGATATAGGGAAACTACAAAGTGAAAGTGAGAGCGAGGGTGCAACAAATGAATGAGTTGATGAGAATATTTGAGAACGACGACACGTGGCGGCCAACGGTAGTAGTATCAGTTAAGTTCGAGTGTTAGGAGTTTGGGCTGTGATGAATTGGGCCATATATTTCACAAATGTTTTCTAGATATTGTATACGTTGATAATATTTTGATAAATATTGTTTCAATATTTTTCTTTTGGATACATATGCATATTTTTGTGTGGGAGTGACTTGTAAGAAACAATATCATGCACGAAAAGGAAAAAACTGAATTATAATATAAAATAAAATAATAAAAAAGTATGAAAGTAAGAAGAATAAAAAAAAGGAAAAGAGAGAGTGACTAAAATTTTCATAGTCAAACAAACTAAAAATATAGCAAAAAAGGTAGCTTATATTACACGTCAAAAAACTCTTTCAATAATGTTCTTCTTGGATGCATATTAATATTTGGTATATGCATATTTTTTGTGTGGCGTGACTTGTGACTTGTGAGTATCAATACTGCATGAAGTTAAGAGAAAAACCGACTTATACTTTAATTAAACTAAAATAATTAAAGAAAATAATGAAATTAAAAGGAAAAGAGAAAGCGATTAAAATTTTCAAAAAATAAAAAATAAAAATTTACTAGCAATCACCGATCACGTCATAAAAAATTTCAGTATTCTTCTTTTGGATGCGGGCAAAAATGTAGTGAGTACTCCTATATATGTACTCCATATTTGAGTGTGGTTTGTGCAGGGTGGAAAACTGAATTGCTATTATTTGAGACGTATTAATTAAAGTATATATGAATTAATGTAATAATGAGTATCCCTTTACACACCTTCGGCCTGAGTGCGAATCCTTGCTTGTTTTGTGTGCATATGTGTCTTTATAATTTAGTATGTTTTTATGTGCAATTGTGGTCTTTCTTGTGTGCATATATGCATGTACATTTTTAGCTTGATTTCATGTACTGTATCTTTTTTATTTTAACAATTGATGTAACCTTTTACTTTTAGTTGCATGTTTCATATTAACTATTATAGGGCTAGCTGTTTATGTGGGCTGTATCCTTTGGCTTTTAATAGTTTTAATTTTTCATTTAATTTTGTATACTATCTTCTTTTTTCTGTTTTTTTTTTCTTATGTGCTATTACTATATATTTATGATATCTTATAGTAGTATTTAAAACAATTGTAAGATGATAGGAACAATTTGGCGTCGAGTGAGATGAATAAGCTGGGGAACGAGAAGAGCTCGGTCCTAGCAAGCGATTCACGAAGAAAGTAGGACATTCTAGAGTTTTGTGGTAAACCCTAGCTAGCTAGTTGTGCGAGAGAGAAATTATGATGACGATTGCACTATTTATAAGAAAAGAAAATACCTAATACCTACGCGGTTCGACCAACCTAGACATTTGGGATCTAATCCATAAGGATGAAAGGTACTCGGTCGGCTCCCCTTATCAGGACTCCTTCTCCTATATATGCTAACGGTGAGTCTAGTTGTTCGGTCACCTCATTGTCAATAACCCTTCCATTGAGAGACACCTCAACTAACATACTCAATCAAACATGCAAACCGCATGGAGAGACGTTAAGTTCAGGTGTTAGGGGATGGGGCTAGCCAAAAAGATTGGGCCATCAAGATATCGTTTGAAATTTACTAGATGAGCCTACTTATATGCACACACTCCATATATGGATTATTACTCAATAAGAACACTCAGTTACTAAAATTGTTAGGAAGCGTGAGACATAAGCGCTTAGTAAGAAAATGAAGTAATAAAATCGACTATAAGTATGAGGTTTTGGAAAGTCCATTTACCACACTCACTACCCATTTGATTTGAGCATCCAAAACCCACCACTGTCAGTTCCTAACCCAAAAGCAGGCAACAATGAGCCAAAATAACACCAACCCCAATGCCAACGCCAACGGCAACCGCAACCCCAACCCCCCTCCGGTCGGTGGACAGCCAACAGATCTGACCGCTGCTTTCAACAACCTGGCGGTCTCTCCTCCCCCACCACCACCACCATTCGTCATTGACCAGCGCAAGGATGACGACGATTTCAACCGCGTCTGGGAGCCCGCCCGCCGTGGAAATTGACGTTCTTTCCGGCGAAGCATAAGAAGATATATACTCCTATACTAGTATTATTTACTTTCAATAAGGTACATGTAGTAGTACCACCGTTTATAATTAGCTTTATCAACATAAAACTACGTATTATGGTTTGCATAAGGTATTCATAGGAGTATAGTTTGCATAGTATACAACTTGAATAAGAAGGCTACGTTTGCCTATATTGATATACGATTGTCGTTGATGTACAAAGATGTGAACATCTTAATTTAAAAGTGATAGATATATATTATATACATTGTGTGTTTATTTTGTACAGTGGTTGTAGTTTTTGTTTTTAATTATTTTGTTTGCACCTTATTTTTGTCCACAATATAGGTACTTAAACTGCAATTTAAACAATTTTATTTCAAATCTATACTTACTAGTATTATTATTTATTACCCTTTTTAGTGGGAAAATTGTCCATTGGTTGACCGTTGTTTATTTATTAACTACTCCTATAATATTATATCAGTATATTATTAATTAATTTGTCAGTTTAATTTACCAACAATTTTCAATTCCGTCGGTAAAGATATTATTTCTTAAAACTATGTTTTTTATAAATTATTTACCGAGGTATTATCATTAATTTTCAAAAAATCCTAAAATAAATTGAATTACATTTATAGTTAAGAATAAATATCTAATAAAAACTGTGGACTCTTTTATTTAAAATTTAAATTAAACCGAATTAATTTCATAGTATTAAATTGTAAAGGTCGGAAGTGCCACATCTCACAATACATGAATTATATATTTATTTTTTGTACATTATAAGGATCTAAAAATATAATATTTGACAAATTGATATATAAAAATTAAAGTGGATACTAAGATCGACATTTTTATTAAGTCTAAGAAAATTCTTTTTTATATACACAAAGATAGAATAGAATACACTAATAAAAATAGAAATATATATCTCATCCGTCCCTAGTAACGAATTAAGAATTTTAGCAATAAAATAGTACCAACGCCTTAATGGATTGGATATCCCCATATTACAATTAAAATGTAATTAATCCTAAACATTTAAAATTTAAAAAAAAAAAACGTTTCACCACCACCATGTCCCCACCACCCCATTCTCTCTCTCTCTCTCGTACCTTAATTAGCAATTCTCTCCGTTTTCTCTCCTTCTTCCCTCACTCAACCCTCTGCCCTCCAAAGCATTCCCCTTCGCCCCTTCAATGCCCCGTCGTTAATCTCGATTATTTAGTAATTTAGAAATTCCACTTATGTAATTAAGGTATTTCAATTATGCAATTTAAGAATTCAAATTATGAAAAATTTAATCATTTTTATATTGAGTTTGTTCATTTTTATTTAATCCACCATTGTGAATCCCAAATTAGATTTTGAGCATATTCTAACTAGATGTGAGCCACGTATTTCCGTCCTGTTTTAAATATCCTTAATTAATTATTCTCATAAGTTTAAATGTTTAATTAGACCATTAGAGCATCCACAATAGCAATAGGCTAGCCATAGGTTAGCCACAAACTCTTTCTGCCACATCATCAGCACTAAAATTTCTCCTGTCACATCATCAGGACAAACAACTGAACAAGCAATAGGATAGTCATAGGCCAGCAAAATTATAAAAATAAAAAAAAAATTACAATCACGCAAAATACGGAATTAAATTTACGACACAGATATGGGAAAGTGCAAAAATTTTATTTAAATTAAAAAAAAGTACATTAAAAAAAATTACATAATTTTAAAAAAAAACCCTCCAGCTTCCAAACACGAGCCCCGCTTCACTTCTCGTCGCCGCCGTCGCCGCTACGTGCGCTAGCCGCCATTGCGGCCCACATACTCTGGAGGAGATAAAAAAGAAGCCCCTTCTTCATAGGGTCAGTTGCCGTCTTCCATTCACCTATGATTTTCCGCATGTCCACCTGCGTTTGTAGACGCGCGAGGCGGGAGAGCTCGGCTGAAGGAGAATCGTTGTTGTTCTCCATTTCGCGATATTGCTCTTGTACAGAAATTCAGAGAGAGAGAAAACTCGTAAAAACAAACGTTGCAAATGAAAATGACATTCAAATCGCGCATATATAGTGTTTCGAAAATTAAAAAAAAAGGCTGCTGGCCGATTGCTTGCTGATCGCCAGCCTACAATGCCGGTGAGCCAATCGGCGAGCGCATCGGCCAGCGACCAATAATCGGCCAGCGCTCGCCTATATTCTCGCCGAATTGGCGCTCGCCGCCCATAATGGTTCGGCGAGCGGACCGGCCAGCGCCCGGAATCGGCTAGCCGGCCCGCTCGCAGCCATTGTGGATGCTCTTATAGGACTTCCAACTATTTCCACAATTAGCAATCATAATGTTCTTGCTCATCTCAACTTTTCTAATTTCCATTCACTTTTTCCTCTGTCACTAACTATAAAATTAATTAATGTGATGGAACATTTAAAAAAGGGTTTAAGATGAAGACCATTTGGTTTAACTATTTTTAGGTAAAAAAATAAGTAGAACAATTCATGCTTGTTTTTATACTCATATAGTGTTATTAAATATGTTGAAGAATGATTCATTTATAAAATCGATGGGTTTAAGGGAAAAGAGGTTCTCGAAAAAAATAGTGTTGTTTTTTCTATCTCAATAACAAAATAAATATGCATAGATTGAATTAAAGATTTTTATTATGTTACAAAGTTTATTAATTTTGGAGCTGCACTAATAGGTAGAATCACGTAGAATACGTACCTTTATAACCCGGTTCAGTCTGTTTTGTCACCCATTGATCCTGATCATTTTTTACTTTAACCTGCAAGAATCGATAACAAAAATGAATTGAAACTAAAAATAAAAACAGAAAGTAATTAAAATTCAAAGTAGTAAAATTGTTCGTTTAAAGATATCACTTCAAAGTGAATTGTCTTCCCCGGCAACGGCGCCAAAAACTTGATGCACTATTTTTTAGCACTAAATAAACCTGCAAGTATACATAGTATATATAGTATAGCTAAAGGTCAGTACCGGATATCGAACACGAGGAAAACAAATACAGACTGTCTATCTTCTACTAAAACTCAATTACTATCTGGAGAAACGAAAGATTTTGAAAACTTTTGAAAATAGAAAACAATAGAAATCAAATAACAACTGATTGCAAATAAATCACGGAGATAAAATATAGAGATAAGGGAATCCCAGGGATGTGCGTTCATAGTTATGGTTATACAAATTCCAAACTATAACACCCTAGCACAGTTATTACTTTGATAGGACGAGTCACTTAGCTTATGCTCATGCGATGCAAACGTTGATTACAAGATTAGGGTTGTCAATCCTAACACGTAACTCCATAAAGTTCCTAATACCCTTGAAAAGTCCTCACTCTCAATTAACAAGTGTCGTTTTGAGGGAAGCTAACTGTAACGTCTACTAAGTGGATCTAACTCGCTAGAATTCTCTCACAGTTATGAAGCAAGTTATATTAAATCATGCAAGATTGTGTCACTCAATCATGCAAAATCAGAATTACTTAGGGAAGAAACAAAGTAAAAACAAAACGGATATTAAATAGAAAACTGGAATTTTATAACCAAAGTCGTTACTAACACATCCCTAGAATCCTATGAGTTTAGTTACACATAGTGAAATAAGCTAAACACATAGATTGAAGGGAAGCAGTTTGAACATAAAACTAAAGGAAATAAAACACGCAGGTTGGATCTCTGTCGTTCTTGATGCTCTTGAAATCTTTTTTCAACTCCTTGCACAAAGACGTACTCTAGCTTTTAATCTCTGTGAATTTATGTTGCAAAAAGAAGCTCTAATTTGATGAAGCTTGATGTCTTATTTATAGGGGAAAGTTAATCCTCATTGTAGAAGGAAAAGATATTCAAAATATGGTAAATCTTGGAGCAGATCTAGGTCTGGTCGGATTCGCCGCTGCGGGCCGCCGCACCTTGGTCGGCGGTCGCCGCATTGCAATCCAGAGTCTCTGTTCCTTCGGCGGCGGACCGCCGCATGACTTCCGGCGGTCGCCGGGCGAGACTCTTTTCCAAGTGTAAATTTCTGAGGCGGGCCGCTACATAGCTCTGACCGCTGGGCGCCGACGGTCGCCGTACAACTTGTGGCGGTCGCCGTCTGAACTCCAGAATTCCAGACTTTGCGTTTTGATTCCCTTTTTCGGCTCAAATACGCACATTTCTCACAAAACACGTCAAAATACCAAAATAGATAAAATATGCAAATAATGGACATGTAGAGTAACTTTGACATAAAAAACGGATCAAATAATAGCCTTAAAACAGTGCAAAATCCGAACGTGTTTGAAGCAGGAACAAGAAATTCAGTTATTGCTGATATTATTAACACAAAATAAGTTCAATGGTAAGACTAAGCCACGCTACACTCAAGACGATTGATTGAACTAAAGAGTGCCACCCAGTTTTCCGAATACAAAGCACCAGTGCATGCCTACATCTCCTATAAGAACGCAAATGGGACATCACTCCACTATAAATCTTAGATTTCATTATGAGTTATACACATTAGTAGTAATTTTATTATTCTCAAACAAACATGCCTCATGATCTTATGAGCAACTAATACTTGAGATTAAACATGCCAAATTATCAAATGCAATCAATGATACGCTCGGATTTTGCACGGTTTTAAGATCATTATTTGATCCGTTTTTAATGTCAAAATTGCATTACATGTCCATTATTTGCATATTTTATCTATTTTGGTATTTTGACATGTTTTGTGAGAAATGTGCATATTTGAGCCTAAAAAGGGAGTCAAAACGCGAAAGTTGGAAATCTAGAGTTTCAGGTAGAGTCCAGTGGCCTCCGGCGCTTAGGGATTGACAAAGACATGCCCGACGACCGCCGGGAAGTGCGTGGCGACCGCCACAAGGAGTCAGAAGCTTCTAATTGACGCGCGGCGACCGCCGGCCAAGGTGCGGCGGCCCGCCACAGAAACGCGACGCACGACAGCTATATATAAACTCAATTTTCCGGCGATCCTGAAGTTAGATCAGGGAGTTCTACATGTCATTCTCTTCGTCTTCAAAAGAGTTTCGCGTTGGTGCCAAGATCACCTCAATCGAAGTTCTGTAAAGAAAGTTATGGCTGTTCTACCAAAGTTGCGCAAAACTCTCAAGTGCAGAATTAGGCGGAAATTCAAAGAAGGAAAGAAGATATTACCTTGTGAAGCCAAATCTTTTCCTTCTACTATGGGGAACGAAAATTCCATATTTCCTCTTGCTTAGAGGAGACTTTTACCATATTTAAATCTCTCTCAAGCCTATATATACCCCATAACCTAATTCATAGAATTCACCCTTCCATAGCCCCCAAAAGGGGATCCTCCAAGGCTCCTCCCTCTCCACTCTTTAACCTAATTCTTCCATCATTCTTGGAGATTGAAGCAAGACAAGAGGAGCATGAAGACTTCAAGATTCATCTTTGGGTTTTTTTTGTTTATTTCATATCTCGTACTTTAATTATTGTTTTAGTTCATCTGTCTATAGATTGCTAAACAATAGAATTTTGAGGTTTGATAGTATTTGACTTTTATGTAATTCTTTTTATGTTTAATGTTCAGAACTCGTATCCACTTGATTTTTCTTGAACTTTTGTTCGACTAATTGGCCGTTACCTTGATTATTGTCAATCTTTGATCGGTGATAGCTTTGATAGGTTTATCTTATATGTTCATACAATAATTGTGACATGAGTATTGATGCATGATAGGGAGAAATCATGGTAAAACTTGAGTCGGATGAACGTAGAACTAATTAGAATAACTAAAGAGTTAGTGAAATCATTATCCTTGAAATTCCTCTATTTGCCTAATTCTATCTTCTTTACTTTTGTTGTTTTACTTTATTTATTTGCATTATTTATTTTAAATCCAAAACTCTTGTTTCTCTAGATAGTATATAACGCTTAGTACATGATAGCCAGTTGCAATTATATTCCCCGTGTTCGATATCCCGATACTGGCCTTTAGCTATACTATTCATACTCTGTATACTTGCAGGTATTTATAGTGCTAAAAAATAGTGCATCAATCAACACCTATCACTCAAAATCTCAATTTAGATAAAAAAAAAACTTAAAAATTAAACTAATAAAAATAGAATCGGTGGCATGTTTATTAGTTGCGAGGGAGCTTAGACATCAATGTATGAAGTGCCGAGTTCGAGCCCTCTTGACATCATTTGTAATTTCCTCCTTCATATAGTAGTTAAGTTATAAAAAAAAAGAAAAAGAAGATTGTATACATGAATTGTAATTGGAATTGGAACCGATGGGTTTTACCTGTTTCACAACAAGACAATTCTTTTTTCACTCCTGACGAC
Organism: Salvia hispanica; assembly: GCF_023119035.1. Classification (NCBI taxonomy): domain Eukaryota; kingdom Viridiplantae; phylum Streptophyta; class Magnoliopsida; order Lamiales; family Lamiaceae; genus Salvia; species Salvia hispanica. Next base: position 48,858,388 of record NC_062967.1, read on the forward strand.
ATTTCTTAGGCTTGCACTTGTTGAAGCTCACTATGGCGATATGCGTCAGTTTCTGATCCGACATCTCTCACTATATTGTTTCAGAGAAGATTTAAACTTGAAACTGAAATCAAGAAAAACCCTAACCTTAACCCCAGTTCAATTCAGATGAGTGTATGATACATACAGATTACAGATACACAAAAGTATGTATATATATATACAAATATGTATAGGTAGGGCTGGGGAAAAATACCGAAAAAATGATATATCGCTCGTATCGTATTGAAAAATATCGAAAAATTATCGAATTTTCGATATATCGTAATTTTCGATACGATACGATATCGTATCGTAAGTTTTCGATACGATAACGATATGAATTTCCTTATATCGCGATATATCGTTTTATATCGAAACTACGATATCTATCGAAAATTTTTGATATATCGATATTTTCGATATATATCGATATTTTATTTTCGATATATATCGATATATGTCGAAAATTTCGATATTATATCGATATTTAACGATATATCGAATTTCGGTACGATATATCGAAATATCGATACAATAACGATATGAAATTTTTTTATATCGAAAGTTCGATATATCGAAACTTTCGATACGATAACGATATGAAATTCTTTCATATCGATATTTTCGATACGATACACGATACAACGTTTTCGATACGATATATCGTATCGACCCACCCCTATGTATAGGTGTAATAGATAAATAGGTGTTAATGCACAATTAATTTTCCTAATAAACAGTAACACATACAAGAAAATAAAATCTATGGATTATATTAAGATTATATTATATCAATCAATATATTGTAACAAAGAGGAATCATATGCTACATACCTTTTTGTGAGCAACGCTCTCGTTTGACTCACGTTCAATGTTGTTTATTCCGATTTATATATTTAGTTTGATTCTAATACATCAAAAAATGTTATTGAAAATTTTTAAATTCATAAAATCAATGCTCAATTTGCTCGTTTTCTCTATATTTTAAATAAATTAATGAAATAACAAATCAAGCTTTGATTTTTATAAATTTTGTGAAATAAAAAATTTTAATAATACTTTTTGAATGTATTAAAATCAAACAAAATATATAAATCGAATTGAACAACACTAAACGTGTGTCAAACGAGAGTGGTGCTCACAAGGTATGTAGCATATCATTCATCTTGTATTAAATACATATCATAATACTCTCTCCGTCCCACAACAAGAGTCACATTTTATCTTATTTCTCTTTTCGCTCTCACTTTCCACCAACTAACTTCACTCACATTTTATTATAATACCAATAAAAAAATGAACCACATATTCCACTAAGTTTTCCAACCCACTACATTTTACCCTTCTTAAAACACGTGCACACATCAAATGTGATTCCTATTTTGAGACGGAGAAAGTATTAAATAAAATCTTACAAATTAAAGATTATATTATGCCTATCAATATACTACTAGTACTATCTATTCATTTTTATATGTTACTGTAATTTATAATCAACAATGAGTCAAATGATTTAGTGCAATGCGAGTTACTTAATATTTATAGTAAATGTTTCTTCCGTCCCAATTAAGTTGTGTTGTATTCTTTTTTAGATGTTCCGTCATTTGTCTTTTACAAAAACAAACATTCAGTCACTCTTATTTTTCTTTTTCTCAATTTTTTCATCTCAATTTATTTTAGAAATTCTTTAATTTCATAAAAGTGTTAACTCATAAGAAAAAACGAAAGGAGTATATGAAAATGCACATACATAGCTACAACAATGGCAACCAATGATAAGTATACAACATTGTCTTGACAATTTTGGAAGACACTGGTACAAGAAATGTGAATTTGTATTGAGGCAACAAGGCTACACGAAGATTAGCTATGACCATTATGTGTTTGGTCAAATGATGACCAAGATTTTCCAAGATGTAGGTTTGAAGTTTGTTGTTCCCTCGGCGGAATGACCTGATCCTCCACACAGTTGTGAGGGAGGAGATTTGTTGGGTTTGGGCTCCCAACTTGTAGAAAAAATACCCATATGGTATTAGCCATTTATTTACTTAAATAGATGAAAATTTCCACATGATGGGATTATTAGTGAATCAATATATAACGTATCTAAGTTTGAGAAACAAAATTCCTGAAAGACTATAGATAATAATTTTGTATTTGAAGCAGGAGCAAGAAATTCAGTTATTGCTTATATTATTAACACATAATGGGTTCAATGGTAAGACTAAGTCACGCCACACTCATGATGATTGATTGAACTAAAGAGTGCCACCCAGTTCTACGAATACAAAGCACCAGCGTATGTCTTTATCTCCCATAAGAACCGCAAAATGGACATCACTTCACTAGGAAGCATAGATTTCATTATGTGTTTTGCACATTAGTAGTAATTTTATTATTCTCAAACAAACATGCCTCATGATCTTATGAGCAAGTAATACTTGAGATTAAACATGTCAAATTATCAAATGCAATCACCACCCAGTGCTCAAAATCCCAATTTAGATTAAAAAAAAAACTTACAAAATAAACTAATAAAAATAGAAGCGGTGTCATTTAGTATAATTAAGTAAAAGAAGACCGTATGCATGAACTGGAATTGGAATTGGAAATGGAATAGAGGAGTTTTACCTGTTTCACAACAGGGAAACTCTTTTTCCACTCTTGACGACATTTCTTAGACTTGCACTTGTCTGAGATCACTATGGCGATACGCGTCAGTTTTTGATCTGACATCTCTCTCTATTTGGTTTCAGAAGAGTTTTAAACTTGAAACCAAAATCAAAAAAAACCCTAACCCTGTTCTTAACTCCAATTCAATTCAATTCAGATGAACGTATGATACATACTGATTAAAGATACGCATAGGTATGTATAGATATATTCAGATACGTATAGGTGTAATAGGTAAATAGGTGTTAATGCACACTTAATTTTTCTAATAAAATGGTAACACACACTAGAAATAAAATATGTGGATTATATTAAGATTATATTATATTCATCAATATATTGTATTAAAGAGGAATGAGATGCTGATCATGATCAATTTCTGAATAGTATATTTTGATATGATTAGGTACAGAGATCCTATGATGAATGACATAGTCTTTGATAAAATCTACAATTCCACAGATCAAATATGCAATAGCTGCTTTACGAAATGTCCATGGCTTGCCTCTCTTGGATGAGTTTAAGAGGCACATGTCGGATATGGATATGCTCGACTTGTATGTATGTGATGTTGTCCAAGAAACTATGAAGTTGTTTTGCCTTTTCTAGTTATAACTTGTTCTTGCTGTCGACTTTCCTTCTACTTGGTAATGCCCATATTTGTCACTCTCATAAACAAGCACTAAAGTTGTTTCTTTAATCTAGCATTTTATTTACAACATTTTCTTTTCTCTTCTCTAATCTATGAGAAATGACTTAATTTTGGATACTAGTTAGGAAGGAACTGTGGACGAACTGATGAAGAAATTTTTAAAAAACTAAACAGAGTGGTGCAAGTTTCTTAACCGTAAAAGTAACATTAGTGACACCATTTCTTACAACATCTCCTTTTCAAGTTGCCATATTTAAAACAGCAAGCCAACAGTATAAACTTCTGAACATTTCACTTTATTGCTTGATATAGGGAGAAGCAACAAACTTGAGGTTTATGACGGAATGTCACTCTTTGCTTGATATGTCCTCCTTAAATACTATTGTTCGACTTCTAGAAGAAAATATTTTGTTCAAAAAAGAGATAACTTATGTTTAGTAGGGATAATAAAATATTGTAAAATGTAAAGAAAAGAAAAGCTTTAAGATAATAACAAGAAAAATTAGTAGTGTTGTTTAGTTAGCAAGATAAAAAAATGATAATCCACACTTCACACCAGTATGCCGACAACCAATCATTACCAAACTACCCATCATTTTACAATTCTTAACAAAAAAATTATAATAACACAAACGCTTGATGTATGCAACACGTGCAATACTTAAGATAATCTCTACATATATATGGCTTCTATTTAAAGTTTGTATAAAACAAAATGATAATTGTTCATTAAAGTTCACACAATTGTACAAACAAAATAGTTTGGAATAACAAGAGAAGCCTCCAAATCTGAAAGTCTTGGATAATTATTTCAAACAACACAAAATACATATTGGTAAATAGTCCTAGAAACCACGCGACACCAAGTCGACAATAACATTGGATATAAGCATGGTAGGATCTCCCAAAAGAGCCGCCAAAATGATTTTGACGACCGATTTGATCATCCGAAGCATCTTTTCAGCACGACTCCCCCTGCCTCTGCTAGATCTAGCAAGCTCACCAGTTCCCGGCCCAACCTCACCATACCTCATGCATGCATCGTGCACCAATTCAACCATGCAATACACATGGAAATGGTACTTAGCGCATGTTGAGACATACGACCAGCCTCGTACGTCTCTTGCTCCATCGGTAATCTTCTTCTTCTTGCACCGGATGCACTTGGAGGAAACCTGGGACTGAAGATCGAAAATGGTGTTGTCGATGAGCAGCTTCTCCTTAAGGTTGGCACAACAAGGGTGCATGTCTTTGTCATTTTCCTCGCAACGGTAGCTGAAGCCGCATATGTCCTTGCCACAAGCGTCGCAACATTTAGAGAATTCTTGACGGTTATGGCTGACAAGTCTGGTGTAGGGTTGGTGGCGGAATGTGAAAGTGGAGCCCCCGAAGTATTCGTGGTAAATGGTGGGTTTTGGGTGTCTGCACTCTTTGTGAAGCTCGCAACCACATGCAGTGCAGTGGTATCGCGGTCCGAAGCCTTTCATCTTGCAGCCGTCGCATTTGAATAGCTTGTTGTATTCTTTTAACTCATAGTGGTCGTAGCAGTTGTGATAGCTGCTTCTCACAATCGACATGTTGCAATTGTGGTACATCTAATTTACATAAAATTCATGGTAAGCTTATATGTAGGAGTGGATCGGTATAATATACTGTACCGATAGTGTCATACTGTATATTGGACCGAATATTCGGTATGAGTAAAATTATACATTTACCTTACTAAAATTTTTAACATGGTCAATATTGTACCGCCTTTTTGGTGTACAGGAATTTCATAGCATATTGGATTTTTGTACAGTATAACCACGATACCGATACATAGTTATATAATACTCCAATAGGAGTGCGTTAAAATGACAACACCTCTTAAAATAACACCATACCACCATTCCTAGCCAATCATTTGTACACGTGGACGAATAATAAGCTGCCATGTGGCAATAGAAAAAATGCTCAAGTGTTAAAATCTCGGCCAGCAATATACAACACTGTATACAACAATTTTTTCTCGGCCAGCAATATCCAACACGCTATACAGCAATCTATAGATTACTGTGTAGCGTTTTATGTGTCACGGTGTCACTTTAAGAGGTGTTGTCATTTTAACACAAACCTACTCCAATATATATTATATATATATAATTGGTATTAGGAATTTATGGTTTATTCCGTTTTACTTTATATATTAATGTTGGTTTATTTACGACAGTGTAAACTTAAATTTTGGTATGCCGCAGCGTCGGAAAATTCATAGCACCGTAGCGAACTCTCTCAATAAAATACATACTATCATATTGTACCAAGAATCACGTATACCGAAAATTATGCGATAGATTTGATACTCCGCATCTATGTTTTTCCCCACAACATACGTATAAAATGTCAATAAAATTATAGTATAAACTATTTGGATAATTTTTACTCATAATAATGATATTATAATATTATTAATAATAAGTGGGTAACAAGGTTTCATGGCAGCAGGCGTGTTTGGGCAGCATAAAAATAAAATATTTGCTGGTTAATTACTTCTTATTGGACTCGGATAAGATGGCTGAATATGAAATTTCAATCTAATCGTAGTAGTATATTTTAAACAACCATCTATGACCCATTTATTTCAATTAATTAGGCAACTAACTAACTTTTACTAATAAATACAGGCATAATTTTTTTTGACTAAGTTCTCCTGAATTTGAGGGACATGCTTTGACGTGTACGTGTGTAGAAATAAAATCCGTTGTATTCCCTAATTCCAAATAAGTTGAAAATGATGATCCTAATTCCTACTTATAATTTTCAGGCAACGAATTTTTCTGCTGCAGATGATAGATATGCATAGGTTCAGTTATTTATATTGGACATTAATTAATTGAAATCAATGGTTTTGATATAACCCGAAAATAGGTATTATTATTCAAGTATTTGTACAAACTTTTCTAATTAAACATTTACTTATATTCAAAAATATGTATATTATATGGATATAACGGTAGAGACTACCCGCCAAAAACATGCTACTTCCTCTGTTCCATAGTAGTAGCGTTATTTTTTTATTTTGGTACGTTCTATAGTAATACAGTCATTTCCCTTTTTAGCAAAAGTCAACACTTTTTTCCACACTACTTTACTCTCTCTTACTTTTTTCTCTCTTCATCTCTCTACCTTTTTATATTTTTCACTTTAATCTCCATTTACTTAACTCACCTATCACAATTTTTCTTAATCTCTGTGCCGAAAAGAAACGCCTCCATTACTATGAAATGGAGGGAGTATAAGAGAAGAAACGAGAGTCACTCCCGAGATTTTAAAAAGTTTTAAAAAACATATGCGAAGTAATAATATCAATATGCGATTCACTTTTAGAGCTACGCCAAAACAAATCGATCCGCAAATAACCGATTCAATCAATAGTTTTCTTAATAAATTAAAAAAGAAAAAAAAAATAGATTACCTGAGTTGCTAGTGTTGAAGTGTCAGCCTTCTTCAATGAAGAGAATTGGATGATAAGAGCTATATTTGATATGCTTGAACATCTGTCACCTGTGCTCTTAAATCTAAGTATTTGGATTTGGATTTTTGATCGATTATTTAGGTATAAGGGTTCAGGATCATTAATTGTTTGTATAATGACTTATTTATACAATCCGAAACACAGACTTTGTCAACTTCAAAACTTAAATTAAAGTAGTATATGTTGCTTGAAACTTAGTTAGCAAGTCTTATCAATCCAATTCACGCAAGTCATTAATGATTAATCCCTCTGATCTGTCGTTTCTCAACGTACGTTATCTGAATAAATTATTTTCGAAGCAGATGTATGTTTACGTATGTGATGGCGTAGTGTAGGAGGTGATTGATAACGTCACATTATATATTGATACTTATAAATAAAAGGGAGCACTTTGGTGAGACTATAATGACAACATATGAAAATAATATACCATAACTCGTAACTCAATATATGGTTCCAAGCAATCTGCGATGCAAAATCAGAGCACAATAGTGACATCATAGTTAAAATGACAGTCTAGCTAGTCAAGCAATCTACGATACTTAGATAATCAAGTCTGCCACGTGGATTAAGATTGAATCTGATTTTAGTTATTTTAGTACTTCCTCCATCCCATAGAAATTGGCCCTTTAGGGTTGGCACGGGTTTAAATGCGGAATTTGATAAAGTAAGTGAGAAGGAGAAAAAATAGTTGAAATTGTGTAGTAAATGGTGAGCCCATAAATGAAAAAAGTGAAATAGAAGGATAAAAAAGTTACCATAAATGGATATGTGACTATTTGTATAGGACGGACGAAAAAGGAAATATGGTCAATTTGGGAGTATAACTTTATAAATCAATTAATGTTTATTGCATTTAATAACAAGATCTTAACATGTTCATTTGATGCTACTACTATAAGTTTTCTTCCACCTTCAATATTTTATTTTCTTTAATTGTTTTTATACACCAAAAATATTAAAAATTGTACACCATTAATTAATTAATTAATATTACAACAAAGTTTATATTATGGCCTAAAAATTAAGAAAATTAGTTTCAATATTTTTGGTGCATCTAGTTTCTATATTATAAATGATTACACTCGTCAAAAAATTAATACTCCCTCCGTCCCGGCTAAGATAACACATTGCTTAGCCGGCACGGGATTTTAGGAGTTATTGGTTAAAGTGTTTAATTGGAGAGAGAGAAGGTGAGTGTAAGTATTAAAGTAGAGAGATAAAGAAAGATGGATATTTTAATAGGAGTGAGAAAAAGTGGTTGAGTGTATTAATTGGAGAGAGAAAGTTACCAAAAAAGGAAATGTGTCATCTTAGTTGGGACAAACTAAAAATGAAAACGTGTCATCTTAAGCGGGATGGAGGGAGTAGTTGTAAACACCAACTAATATTGCTAACTTGTTATGTTAGAGAATTTTTCTCATTAATTACATGGAATATAATTAAGATTGCAAATAAGTTTTCATTCAATTTTCGCATTACTTTCAAAATGGCTCATAATTTAAACACAACCTCCCATTACATAAATTTAACAACAATAATTTCTTCTCATTCCATCTTACCAATTTATCTCGATTCTCCGTGAAATAAAAAACTGTTGTTTCAAAAAATCTCAAATTTTATACTAGTATTTTATTTACTCCATTAATTAATCAACAAAATTCTGTTTCATTGTTACTCATGAGTTATCTATATGAGATTTTCACTATCAGATGCTATTTGTATTATTTGCAATAATTGAGTCTTAATTAGGAGTAGACGATAATGATAAACAAACGCTATTTGGATATATACTAGTACTGGTTTGATCTCTAGTTGTTGAGTGTATGTACATATATATATATATATATATATGCACATTAGAAATTTCTATTGTAGTTTCCGTGTAAATCAATATAATCTGATCGATATCTTTAGTTAATTATTTATTTATTTTGGGGAGATCAAAGTCTTCGGTTAATTGGTCTAAATACATGGCTCTATTAGACGAATTTTCGATAAAATTTCGTTCCATAATATCATTAAGACGCGTTTTTTAAATATGGCAATTTCGATTTTAGTTTCCTTTTTAAAAATAATTTTGGTCCCTATCGCTAAATTGCCTAAAAGTTTTTTATTTTATCTTTGAGTACGACGCTTTTAAAACTGAAGATTAAGATGATTCAGTCCAACTTTCTGGTAATTTCTCAGTTATAACATATTTCTATTATGAAATAAAATTTCCACTATTAGCTGAAACGTCGGAAGGACATGAAGTTATTCATCTAGTATTATTCTATATTCAAGAGAAACTTACAAGAAAACACCGGACGGACGATACAGCTTTTAACAAACGTTTCAATGATAAACATACATTTTTTCAAAAATATTAATCAATGTTTCATAAATTTTTTTGTAGGCCTAAAACGAATTAATTAGACTAATTTAAAAACTAATTAAATTAAAAAAATCAATATAAATTGATAAATTTAATAAAAATCAAAATCTCGACTAAAAGCATAAAATGGTGGAATTTGTGTATATAATTTCTTTTTAGGAATTTGAGGTGGGACATAGGAAGATATTATAAAATTATAAAAATTGAAGTACAAAATTATATAACTGAAATATATTGAGGACAAAATTTTCCCTTTATTTCACTTCAAAGTCTGTCAACATTGTAATTCAACATATATAATTGGATTTGATTTTGCCATATACAACTGAGGCAAATTTTCATCTCTGGTGATTAAATATTTTTTCACACTAAATGTGTTTGGGCCTTATTATTTTATAAAGTATTTTTTTAAAAAATTCTGAAGATGTAGCCCACTTTCCTAGTACTGTGTTAGTCTCTTCCTTTTTATCTTTCTGTATCATTCCTTCTCTTCTTTCGGAGAGTGAGACCATCCACGTCCATACGTCGCAATACCGTCTCCTCCCTTAACTATTCATAGGTCCTACTGTACTTTTTACCTCATCTCTTAACTAAGAGACAATACATGTAACTCTCCATCTCTTAACCATCTCATCCCTTAATTATACTTTCAATTTTATATTTTATTTTTTATTTTTATTTCCAACAAATTCAATTAATAAAAACACACTTCATTAAATAAAAGAAAATTACAATTTAAAATCCTAAAAAAACAAAAAAAAACACATAACTAAAATCTTAAAAAAAATAAAAAAGAAATAATTTAAAATAATAGAAATTAAAAATTGCACACTTAAATTATAAAAACTACTCCGTCGGCAAAGATGAGAGATAGTGCGTTTGTGTGTAAAATGAAAGAGGTAATGGGAGTATTTATAGAATAAAAAAAGGAAAAAAAATTAAATTCAAACGGTAATATTACCGTTTTAAAATTTTAATTTTTCAATTTTTTTTTCAGAAAATCGATGTTTTTTTTAAAAAAAATATTATTTATTGCATTAGCATGACGATGCCCACTCGCGGGCCGGTGAGTGGGCGTCACGCCTCGCGCCAGAGCTCGCCAGCTTCATCGAGGCGGAGGGACACGCGACCCGACGGGAGGGCTGCATTGTTATCTCAATGTTGGTTCGTCTCGCCGAGACGAGTCCAAGCCCGCATCGAGATGGCGATGCGGATGCTCTGAATTGTACTAATGTCTCGTAACATTTGAATACCACCAAAGATCCCCCAAAGTTTATGGTTCTGGCGGTTACATGAGTTTTAAATTGAATTGAATCTGTCACTTTTTGGAATCGTGGACCGGTTCATGTTTCAAAATTCAAGAACTGAAACTGTGCTGGAACTGCCGGTTTTGGGTGATTTCAAACTGGAACCACGAAAAATCGTTGAAAACCATGAAACCGAACCGGAATCACAAAAAACCACCAGAACCAGCGGTTCGGAACTGAACCGCGAAAAATCGTCGGTTTAAAACTGAATCCGGCAGTTTTCGAACCGATCCCGAAATCATAACCTGAAATACGCTTAAAGTTCGATTCCATGAGTTTGTTCACTTTAATTTAATCCACCATTGTGAATGATCGACTCATTACAAATGGGAGGCATCCCAAATTAGATTTTGAGCATATTCTTAACTAGTCGTATTCTTCCAACTGTGAGCCACGTATTTCCGCATCTACCGACGTCTATTATTTTCCAGTCCAATTTTAAATATCCTTAATTAATTATTCAGTCATGGGTTTAATTAGACCTGTATAGACTTCCAACTATTTCCACGCTTAGCAGTCATCATCTTCTTGCTCATCTCAACTTTTCCTCTGTCACTAACTAGAAAATTAATTATTGTGCTCGACCATTTACAAATTGTGAAGCGTGAAAAAGGGTTTAAGATGAAGATCATTTGGTTTAACTTTTTTTAGGTAAAAAATTAAGATTAACAATTTATGCTTGTGTTTATATTCATATAGCATTAAAACAATGCTATATGAATATAAAACAACCCATATTACTATTTTCCCTTATATTATTATGACTTAGTCTATTGAGATCATTTTCCGTCTTTCTCTCTCTAATAAATCAATTTAAAGAAAGTCTTATAAAATCGAATGTCTAATTAATAAGTACTACATATGTAATTTAGTAAGAAGTCGTATTTATGTACCATGTTCTAAATGTCTATGCAAATTAAATACTGAGGATGGACTAGACTAGTAAACCAAGAAATTATCTTCTCGTCGTTATTTGTCCACCACACGAAGAAATTAGGCAGATAACCAGAAGCTTCCAATGTGGAAATTTCAGTAAACATCAATATTTAATTTCCAGCACTCGAGTAAATTAACGAACCGGTTTCACACAAACATGGTGCTTGATAAATTAAAGTGAGTATTACTAAAAGTTATTGTTTTCAAAATAAAATATCGGTTCAAGCTACGACAGACTGAACCGGGGTCCGATTTAAAGGCGTGCTTATTTCTACGTGAACCCGCCGAGTCGTGCAGCTCTAAATTTAATAAACTTTAAAGTTCTTTAATTCAATCTATATATACATGATACATCCTTTGTTAACGGGATAGTAAAATATTCCAACACTAGTTTTGCAATAACCTCTATATAAATATATAGGTCCCATCAATTTTATAAATTACTAGTAATAATTATTCGACATATAGCATTGTTTTAATGCTATATGAAACAATGCGGAGTTCATTACAACTTTGCTTGTATAGTTCATTATAGGGAATTCAAAATTTTAAAAACAACGACATCTTCTAGCATAATTTAAAAATCTGAAATTCATTATAAGTTTGTTATGTTTGTTATAATGAACTCCAGATTGTCTTATAATGATATTGGTCGACGTTTAAGGTTTAAGACTGATTTGATATTGATCACGATTATAGTAATATGTTCATTAACTTTTAAAATCTTCGGACTATCTAAGAATTACATAATCATATACATTAAGATTGACTAAAATTAATCAAAATATGATGAAACGACAATAAACTTGGATCATTCGAACGATATCATTCCCTATATCATTAAACTCAAATTGAGCTTGGATTACAGTATTGCATCTATGTAGCATACTCTCTAGGTCCCATAATAGATATCACACTTTTCTTTTCTTTTTTGTTCCACAAAAGGTGTCGCATTTCTTTTTCTGAAAAAAATTGTCTCTCATATTAATATAAATATACTATTTTCATCTTCACTTAACACACAAAACATCTTCTAAAATCTCGTGTCATTACATAAGTGTGCCATCTATTATGGGACGAATGGATTAATTACATAATTAATTTATGTGTATAGTACTTGTTTCGCGTGATATAACACACACTAGTACTGTATAAAGTTAGAAACATACATTCACAAAGAATTAGCGAGGGCAAGAATTATTCTGTCGAGTTACTATATACTCCATATGTACAAGTACAAAGCATACACTCACAAAAATTATTAATTTTTCGTTGTCTCAAATAATTTTATGTTTTTTGCATCAATAAAAAAAAAGAAACATAATTTTCTAATTTTCCATTTTAATCACAATCTTTAAATCTATCTTGTAGTACCACAGTCAACTATTCCAAATATAAAAGCAATCAACTAATCCAAATATAAATTTAAATAATAAAAGTAATCAGTCCTATTATATCCTATCAACCTTATCTATAAATCTAACAATAAAAAAAAAAAAAAAAAAAAAAAAAAAAAACATAATTATCTAATTTTCCATTTTAATCGCAATCTTTCAATCTATCTTGTACTACCTCAGTCCACAATCAACTAATCCAAATATAAAATTAAATGATAAAAGTAATTCAGTCCTATCAACCTTATGTATAAATCCATCCACAATACCAATATTTTATATTAAACCAATTTTAGTCATTGTATATAGTAGTACTATAATTAACGCCAAGATGTAACCTCATTGGACAACAATATCATTATTCATTACTACATATACAATATCATACTGTTTTATACTCATCCGTCCGCCATTTATAATCTCATTTGACTCGGTACGAATTTTAAGAAATTGTTAAATTTTATGAAGAAAAATGAGAAAATAGAGTGTAGACCCTATTTTTATATTATTAATTTTTTTTAATGTAAGTATCATGAGTTAGACGAATATTAGGTCCATGTATTTAGAATGGAAAAAATGTAAATGAGACTTTAAATCACAGATACCCTGAAATAGCAAAATGAGACTTTAAATCAAAGATACCCTAAAATAGCAAAATGAGACATTATTTTACGGACGGAGGAACTATGTTAAATATTTGTTAATGTTCTAATTGTGTTGATTAGATTGTCATAACAAAAAATAGTTATTTCCTTTGTCAAAAAAAAATATTCTCATTTCGCTATTTTGGATTGTCAACAAAAAAAAATAGTCTCATTTCAAAAATAGAAACTAATCTCTCATAATTTATTCATTTTGTCTTGTCTCTCTTACTTTTTCTCATCTCTTATATTTTACCCACTTTTTTTTTCTATTTTATTTTACCAATTCATCATTAAATTAGTGCCGTCTATAAATGTGACTATTTTTTATAGAGAGAGAGTATAACTTTGACAATATCATTTGTCCTCACGCACAATATCATTTCAACAAAATGCTCATGCTCTTTCATAATTTATTTGGTAATTTGCCTAGAAGAAAAACATGGCACGATACATGTTTAGAAATTAAGAGATGGGAAATCGAAGTTTTCTGGTCTTTGAGGCCATCGCGGCGGCTTAGAGATGATGCCAATACAGTGGCACAAGAGAATTTTGCTTTAAATTTAGATTGTGTAACTAATTATTTTAAGAGAATTAAAATTGGTACTCCTTCCGAATTTGATTGTCAGGGAAAATCATCTTATCAATAAACTACGGAGTATAACTTTCGAATATTATATTCAATAATCTTCATGTTTAATAAAAATCAAGTACTTTAAGTTTTAGAAAAAAAATTAATTCAAAAAGGCTATCCACTTATTTAGTATACTACTACTAATGAGGTAAGTATCAATTAATACCTTAATTTTCATAAAATTTTCAGTTTTAACATGATTTTTGAAACATTGCATTTGGTTTGGCTATGAATAGTGCGAAGACCATCTGTTAAATCTAACTGCATTCGTGAATGATTGACATCTGGCAATGTTTAAGAGCTAGGATATTTTTTTCTCTTCCTACAAAACACTGACTTTCAACGTCAAATAAAATAAGGACACGTACCTTTATACATACTACTCCCTCCGTCCCCCATTACTTGACACAGTTTGCCATTTTGCTCCGTCCCCCATTACTTGACACACTTCACTTTTTTCATTTTTGATAGTGGACCCCATATTCCTAACTCATTCCTACTCACATTTATTATAAAACTAATAGTACTTTAAAAGTAGGACCCACATCCCACCAACTTTTTCAACACACTTTCCATTACATTTCTTAAAACCCGTGCCGGGTCAAACCGTGTCAAATAATGGGGGACGGAGGGAGTATCTTATACTACTAGTAAAACTAAATAATAACATGAGTTTGCAAATAATATGTATATCCATACTACAAGAATTAAGTGACAAAATCAGTAATAGTTCATGGTCCTCTTAATTAGGAACACTTCTCCAGTTTGTGATCATCAAATGGAATTTAAACTCAACCATTTATTATTCCTAGTATAAAAATGGCCACTGTAATAAAACAGTAGCATTAGAACCCCACTCTACTACTCTAGCAATATTGTTTGAATAAGTAACAACGACATAAAATTTGAATGGTGAATTCCATAGTAAGAAAAGTCATAACATTTGAAATGTCTAATTGATTAATTAATATACCAAATTGGTTATGCATACGCAATCAATATTCCATGCATGCAAATCCTGCCTATAAATACCCCCCATTCCTTCAAACAATCACAACACAATGACTCATCTCAATATGAACATGGCTCCCAGCTTCACCTTCCTAGCTTCCCTGATCCTGGCCCTGGCCCTCCTCTCCTCCTCCCACGCCGCCACCGTGGACGTCACCAACCGCTGCAGCTACCCCGTGTGGGCGGCGGCGGCGTGGCCTTCCTCGCCGCCGCTGGGCCGGCGCCTGGACAACGGGCAGTCGTGGCAGGTGAACGTCCCGCCCGGCACCGTGCAGGCCCGCGTGTGGGGGCGCACCAACTGCAACGGGGGGCGGTGCGAGACCGGGGACTGCAACAACGGCGCCATCGAGTGCACCGGGTACGGGCAGGCCCCCAACACGCTGGCCGAGTTCGCACTCAACCAGCCCAACAACCTCGACTACGTCGACATCTCGCTAGTCGACGGCTTCAACATCCCCATGGAGTTCAGCCCCGTCAACGCCGGCGCGTGCAGGAACCTGCGCTGCACGGCCAACATCAACGGGGAGTGCCCGGCCGAGCTCAGGGCCCCGGGCGGGTGCAACAACCCGTGCACCGTGTATAAGGAGAACCAGTACTGCTGTACGGATGGACCGGGGACATGCGGGCCCACGCCGTTTTCCAGGTTTTTTAAGGAGAGGTGCCCGGATGCGTATAGCTACCCGCAGGATGATCCCACTAGCCTCTTCACCTGCCCGGCTGGCACTAATTATAAGGTTATCTTCTGCCCCTGAATTAATTAATACTAATAATAACAATAACTGTTCAGGGTGGTTTCATTAGCTCTGTTACTTCTTTCTGCTATGGTCTGTTGTGTATGTACAACACCCCTTGTACTTGTTCCAAATTGAAATAATAAACTTTTATTTATACTTATTTCCTCGCTCCCACCACGCCTACCCTCATTTCATTTTTCTACTCCGTAATACATACTGGACTGCGGAGTTGGACACTATTTAATTATTTATGGGACAAAGGATCTAAATCCTTATAAATGAAACAACTCAGTTTGGGCTATACAAGTTGTACATAATCATAATCTCTGAAATGGGATTGTACAGTACAAGCATAAAAACAGAAATTACCTCTCTCTATGAAAATAACACTTGATGGGAACTCCAATGATTTTCTGACGCGTGTAAATTCATTTTATAGTAATAATTGTTTGAACTACTGATCGCAGAAATTAATAAATTGGTTGTGTTTTCGTGCCCATTTCAAAGACGGCTAATAATTTCGTATGCTCTTCGCCTGACAAGATAAATTTCTTATCAGATCATGTTGTGTTAATTTTCTAATTTGAGTTTGAATTTATCCTAAACTCGGACAAATTTTGGCACATTAGAATCGTGTCATGTACATAATTTCTAATTGAATGCGGACACAATAACAATCCATCGGACATAAGAATTGTCAGACATTTGAGGTTTCAGGCCGTTTTTTGGCATTGTCTTCGGACTTGAAAAGTACACATTGATCATCCAAACTATAAACAGAATAAATTCAAATCAAGAAACAGGACACGATTGAAATAGTTACTACACAAAACAACCATTCCAAATATGACTATCCAACAAAAGATGTTCCATCACAGTTGGGAGTATTCACAGAGAACACTGTAGCTTGCATAATTGCGTCCACATTCACCAAAACATCCTAAACTTATAGTACTATCATTTAAATCAAATCATCGAATGCGACCAATTTTCCCCATAGCCTAGATGTTACGAGAAACGCGACGATTTTATATTCAAGCACTAGTCCAAAAAATTCAAGACCAAACCTTCAGCTTAGACCCACAAAAGTTTGTTAGAATCCAACCTTTGGTCTGGCATGCTGTTTCCTTTTGTTACTTCTAAGGGTTAAATTTGTTCTGCGAATCCTTCTTCCCGACCTCTGTGCTAGGCTGGAAGTTGAAGCCACTGCAAGAACTGAAGCCCAGGCCAGAGAATGACACTGACGACGGATCAACAGCATTTTGTTTCTTCGATGATTCAGAATGTGATGGAAATTCGCTTTGGAAGTTAACTGGAGCATCAAAATTTGATTGCTTCAACCACACATCAGCCTCCTTGAAAGTGTCGTCGAACGGCTCCCTGAAGCAACTTGGAAATGTCAGGGTATCCTCAATCGGCAACTCCCCGGTGAGAGTCTTCAAGGCGAATTCCAACGGATTAGTCCATGAGTCCCCGAAATCGTAGCAAAGTGGTGAAACTTGTGATTGCTGACCATCAACGAATGGATTCGTACCAGCTGTCCCTGTTGCACCTGGCTGCTCTGCTGGAATAGTTGAGCCCTCTGTAGGCATAGGCTTTTCAACTTCTTTCGGTCTATTAGCATCTTGACAAGTTTCCATGCCTATAACTACTTGCTCTACAGCCTCTTTGGCTGGCTCAATAATTGATGACTGAGAAATATCTGAAGCCTTAAGTGGAGCAATCGGAGAAGCATCAACTACTTTAGCAGTTGATCCTCTCAGAGCAGCCCTTAGAGAGGGTTTGTTCAAATCCAAGTTGATTTTCATCTCAGGTTCAGAACCTGCAAGCCTTTTCGAAGTTCGTGTTGGCGTGCTGCTGCTCTCCCTTCTTTTCTTGGGTTTTCTTGAGCCGGTCTTAATTCTACGCCCACTTTCTGGAAGCTGCTGATTGGTTGAGGGATCAGCCACAGGGGAGCCCATAGCTGCATCTACGGCCATAACTCTAACATCCTTCTTAGAGACATCATTTTCTGGTTCAAGCTTATTTCCTATTTCGGCACTCTTGATAGAATTTTCTTGATTAACTTGCTCTTGTTCTAAAGTGTTGGTGTCCAATTCTGCTGGAACCTTTGTACCCGAAGTTTCTGCACCTGCACAAGACAATTCAACCGAACTTTCAAAACTACACAAGATTATTAAACGTTAACAAGAAGCATTAAATATAATTTTATCTTAGAGTAGGAGTAGCTAGTTTTACTAGATTATTCTTACCACCATTTGACTCTTCACCAAGAAAAGGCTGAGTCTTGAGCTTAGCTGGAGTTGAAGACTGAACAGAAAAGAGGTATTGTAAAACCCAACTCCGCCAGCAATTGTGTAATAGGAAAAAGAATAACAAGTTGGAAAAACAAATACAAAGATGTACACAAAAAGTATGACGGTTTTAGCGGTATAGCTTATTTAAACGGTACCACTAAAGTCTATCCACATCTTCGCACACATTTTGCATGTTGGTTCTTAATTGGGCAGCTTCCAACACACATTAAACGATAATGGTGTAATTTGAATTCAAAAAACTTTGTCCATATACACAAAAGACATCCAACCTCATCCAACACATAAGAAAATCTGTAGAAGACAACGCTCCTTCACAAAAGACAGTTTTTTATTGAAAACTCCATAACAATCTAACAGGTTACCTCATAAAACAAATAAACATATATTTATAATCCTACCAAAAAAACCCTGCTTTGAAAAGGAATGAAAATTCTAAAAGAAAATTAAGTAATAGGAGTACAATATTAAAATGGCCTGAAATGATTGAATACGGGATTTCAAGCATCACATCAAAAGTTATGTGTCATCACTTTCCATGTGCTTTAACTTGTATATAAAATTTTGACTAATGGTTATTTGATACGTATGAACTTCAATTCATATGCCTATGCATCTATGTGTGGCCAGAGTGTACCATGGAATTGAAGACTGGACTGGGGAGATGCACCAAAATATATAGATGAGGATAACCAAGCAAGAAAACTCACAAGGTTTATGTTCTCAATTGATTTGATATCATCCAATTCCCTTTTCCGGGGTTTGCAGGCGCAGCTACGAATATCATTTGTTTCCAGATACCGCAGGGCATCTGGTTTAGAACGAAACGTGTAACCGCTGACCGGATCTGTGTAAAACTGCATAGTAATATGATAACAGACGAGATTTTGAAAACGCAAACAGGATATCACCATAAATAATGTCAAAAGTGTCGAAAAGAAATTGAGAAATTTTTATGAAGAACTAACAAAAGGTTAAACAAATCAATTACCGGATCTTTTCTTAACCTATCCCCAGATTTGCTTGTCCTGATTTCTTTTATCCAGCCATCAGGCAGGTCCTTATCAGTTGACCACTCAACAGCTACCTACTTAACCTCGAAATGTCAGAAGCAAAATTCACTGGATAGTTTTATCGGATCTAGAGTAAGTTGTGAACTGATCACAGTACAAACCGTCACAAAAGAGCTGATCCTCCTTTTCTTTTCACGAATGCCATCATTACTGGTCATGGATACGACCTGTGGTGACATCTCTGGAAATGGTTCACCCACATTGTCTATCTGAAAGAATAAGTAACACCGAATCAATACTATGAGAAGAATTGTCAAATGGAACAAAAAATAAAGTTCAATAAATGAAGCATCCATATACTAGCTTCTAATGACTAATGAGTAGTAAAAGTTGTAAAACTGAACAACTTTAAACTAAAAATCAATCTATTTCTTCTCTTATCTCAAGGAAAAGTAACATAAGACATACACAACCATATATTTAAAGCAAACTTTACATAACTTGACAAATGAGGCAGGTAAGGGGCTTTTTTTTTCGCTCTCAAAGTTAACCTATAAAACCTCAATGCATTATAGGCTAAACTGTAGTATGGTTCTATTAGATCTAGGATACATATAGAGCTCATCAAAGCACAAACCTTTACAAAAGAGTTTCCCTTCCTTCTATCTTCATGGCCAGTATCAGTATTTGTCATGGATTGGATCTGTGGCGACTGCTTTGGGACATTCTCATCCACATTATCAATCTGAAAAGATAAACACCCGAACATATATTAGAAGAGAGTAGAATATCATAGAATAGTGCTATGAAAATATTAGCATAAAGCGAATTCAACAAATGAAGCATCCATCTAGTATCTCCAAAAGGTAAACTTAAAATTGATGAACCATTCAGTCCATCACCTACCTCTTACTACTTACTTCAAGTGCAAAAAATTAATGAAATAGTAATTTTTTATTTGAAACAAACTTTATGTGAATAGTCTATGATACAAAATGTGGCAGTTCATGCACGTTGTGCTTTCAAAGGCTAATCTAGAAATATTGAATCTGAAAAGCTTATTATTAATAATAAGATATTTGTAAGTATCTGAGGTCATTACAGCACAAACCGTTGTAAGAGAGTCGGCCTTCCTTTTATGTACAGAAATGCTACCAGTATTTCTGACAGGTGAAATCTGCAGAGATGTGTCTATGAGTGGCTCATCCACTTTGTCAATCTGATAAGATTATTAGCATCCAAAAATTATAAGATGAAAACAATAAACATCAAGAGTCGATGCTCTAAAACTATCAAATCACAAACCAAACTTTTACCATTGAAGCATCCATCTAGTGTCTCCTAAAATCAACTATCAACTATAACTAAAAAACGTAAACTAATGAATGCATATTTTATCTCTTATCTCAAGACAACTAAAAATGAACAAACAGTATATATATTGAAGCAAACTAAATATGTGATGGAACCAGGCATAAAAAAATATCGATGATCGGTAGATAAATCAATAATTGCTTGCCTATTTTGCAAATTTGACATGAGTTTTGAAGCATTGCAATAATACCACCTTCTGATGATTATTTTTAGCAAATTCAACATCCCAATTTTTTCAGCAAATTGTCCTTGAAACAGCTAGTTTCAGTCATGAAATGTTATTGTTACTAAACAGAATTACGAATGTACACTTTGCTTCGAATGGAAAGGTGGTGGTGCAGTGGTGGTATTATTTAAACATTTTAGAATTTGCAGAATATGGCAAAAGTCATGATTAATTTAGCAATTATCCCTAATATTAAGATAATTATACTTAAGCTTATTAATTAATCACTGAAAAAGAACATATATTCTTTTTAACAACTTCATAGATTAAATGTGAACTATATCAATAAGGGGAGGACCTTCATCCTCTTATAAAAAGGGCAAGACCTTCATAAACCATTTGGAGTTTGGTCACCAAGATTGACCTTAGCAAGTTACAAATTATTCACTAATGTTTTCCCTTATCTTTTTCCCAAAAGTGTTGGCGACAAATCCAATTCAGTATTGACAAAAAAATGTTCAACTTTACATCCTTCACCCCGGACTAAATGCACTAGATGAGCAATAAATCAATTCAAGAGCAATGATTTACTAAAAGATCCAGTGCATACTTTCTTTTGCTTAGTCATGATGTCAGTATGGGCTATGTTATCCAAGTATCGAGTGACAGATGGCCTAGAATAAAATTTTCTTCCAGTTGACGATTCTGTATATATCTGCAAGGATAAAAGAATGAGCAGGCAAAAGCACCATATGTAAGAAATTCAATGTTTAGACTGAGTGTAAGTAAACAATGTAACTTGTAACATAACTCTGTAGTAAATGATTATAGATAAAGATAAAAGCTAACTCGTAGCCGAACTTCATAATAAAACAGGGAATTAAATTAAGAAACCCATCGAAAGAATGTCCACAATCAAAACGGAATTACTCATTATGTATACTACAGACCTTGTAAGATAATCCCTCTGTTGACCCACGCTTTCTTCTTCTTTCTTCCACTGTCCATCCACTAGGCAACCATGCATAATCATTTGTTTTTTCTGATGTCTATAAAAGGTACATTTAGACACACAACAAATGTGCAGAAGAATAGAACATCTCCAATCAATTAGTGTGAAAATCTACCGCATCAACTTTGGTAACTGAGGAGGTCCCATTGTCATCAGCATTTTTCGTTTGAGGTGTAACAAGCAGAATATTGTTGTTTTCTTCAGCACAATGAATGACCTCATTCTTGGAATTATATTTCATACAGGTTGCAACATTGAGATAGTACTGCAACAAGGCAACAAATCCAATTCAATATTCACAAAAAACCGTCCAATTTCACATCCTTCTCCAAGGACAGAATGCACTAGAAGAGCAATATAGGATTAAATCAGTTCAAGAGCAATGATTTACTAAAAGATCCAGTGCATACTTTATTTTGTTTAGTCATGATGTCAGTATGAGCTATGTTATCCAAGTATCGAGTGACAGATGCCTTAGAATAAAATTTTCTTCCAGTTGACGATTCGGAATATATCTGCAAGGATACAAGAATGAGCAGGCAAAAGCACCATATGTAAGAAATTCAATGTTTATACTGAGTGCAAGTAGAATGATGTAACAGTAAATGACTAAAAGATAAAGATGAAAGCTAACTCTAGCCAAACTTCATAATAAAACAGAGAATTATATTAAGAAACCCCTTCAAAGAATTCCTAAGAAATAACTTTACACCATGAAGGTAAGGACTAAGGAGAGACAAAATATAACTGAGGCTGAACATCAATTCAAGCCCCTAGTCCCATAAAACTGCTGAGCCCATCTGATGCATATATCCAAGAGAAACTTAACCTACACCGACACAAGTGTGGTAGCTAAAGGCATGTGACAAAGGAGATTTATCATCAAAAGGTATAAAAATGACTGATTGAAGAAATTTGGCAATTCAGCGGCCTTCTCAATTGTGTTCTTTCAAGCTTAAGAGATTTCAGTACAGGAATTACATTGGTAACTATTGAAAAACGAAATTTCTCATTATGTATGATTATGATACATACCTTGTAAGATAATCCCGCTGTTGAGCCTCTCTTTCTACTTTTTTCTTCCACTGTCCATCCATTAGGCAACCATGCAGAATCAATTGTTTTTTCTGATATCTATAAAAGGTACATTAAGACACGGAACAAATGTGCAGAAGAATAGAACATCTCCCATCAATTAGTGTAAAAATCTACCGCATCCACTTTGGTAACTGAGGAGGGCCCACTGTCATTGGCATTTTTCGTTTGAGGTGTAACAAGCAGAATATTGTTGTTTTCTTTTGCACAACGAATGACCTCATTCTTGGAATTATATTTCTTACCGGTTGCAACATTGAGATAGTACTGCAACATTAACATCATATAAGTAAGAATTCTTTTTATTTTTTTCATTGTTATTATAGTTTTCAAATATTTGAATCATTTTACAGTTGGAAGGAGTGGATGGGCGAGGGTCTGAACCCCCAACCATCACGTGATCCATAAGTTCTAATTTTTCAAATTGACATCACCTTTTCCTTCTTCAGGACTATATCTGCAATAAGCCCAAAATATCGCACGAATATAAACCTAAATGGGTACCATAGAGAAAATGAAATTCATCCACCAGCCAACAATCAACACACCCTCCTTTCCTAGGTGGACCGTGGATCATTTCTAGAATGTTTTATATTCCCTCACTGTCCAATTACATATAGTATAAAGCATACATTCCACTTTGGGATATATGTTGCCATTAGTACTCTCACTCCATATCCACTGAAATTATTGCAATTTTAAAATGCAGTATGGCTAATTCAGAATCTTGTGGGATCAATATGTGGCTAATGAGATTCTAATACAACGTACTCCTCCCAGCATATGCCAATGGAAAACTCGTACGTGCTGAGATTCTTTAAGAGGCAAAAGCTTGCTTATAAACTGAATCGCTCATTTTTTAGTTCATAGCCTGCGCCTAAATAATAAACTACCTACCAAATTATAACAATTAAGCACATGACAGATTCAAAATTTAGCATATTTCTACAAGTCCACTGCCTACTGAAAGAATGGGACCTAAATTAGCCAATCCACCAATTCTCCCAACACAATAAAAACAAATAAAAATTTCACCTTACATACGCTCTACAATATGTATAACTATAAGCTCATAAAAATCACAACTTTACACCACCAAGCATTCGTATGCATCGGTTTTATTAATATCAATATCAATCAACATAACAGAAGGAAAATAGGAATGAAATTCAAGTCAATATAGGCTCCCACTTCGACATGCAACCATTCTATTCGAGCAAGTCGAGTAACAATACAAAACCTAATTTTGATGGGAAGATGCCAAAGCCATATAATTTTATAGGCACAATAGCTCCACGGATTCAATTACAAACTTGCAAAAACCATGATTCCTTTCCGTTTTTCACCCAACAGTTCACCAAATTTAGCAACTCAAGGTCATGCAGTCTAAAATTATCAATTTGATTTCCCAAACAAGCAGAAAATAAAATAAGCAAGTGAAGTGATTACCTTAACTTTCTTCCCAGACCTGTACTTAGTCTTGACCGTGAAGCCAGGGGGGAGCCACTCAGGCGAGTCCGCAACGACCATTTCCGCCAAAAATCGGAGAGTAAAACCCTTGAGTGATGGTCGGAAATTGTGATTTGAGAAAGATTTTGTTTGTGTGGGAAATAGAGGAAAATCTTTATTTATATGGGTTGAAAATTGAAGGTGGGCGAGTCTGTCCAAATTCTTTAGGCAAAAGTGGTGTTGATAGGATACACGTGTATATATACTCTGCTACAGTTGGAGAGTTCGACCGCAAAAAATCAATCTCGCTCTTTCTTTTGTATTCAAGGATAAAGACCAGAAAATCGAAAATAAATTATAATTGGGACCTCAAATTTCAGATCAGACATTACAAAATTTAATTAGATTGTGATGTGAATCTCTCTCACCTCTATGACTATCTGTCTGCCTCAACGAATTTAACAAAATCCATGAAATGAAATAATGCACGACAAATAAATACTACTATTAGACTATCTATTTGTAAATATTCAAGCATAAAAAACTAAATGATCAAATGTCTTAGGATTCAATCCTCGGTGTTTCTTTTCCCTCTTACTAATAAAAGAATGGGTGAAGATTACATTAATTTCCAAAGAGTTAATGTGGATGGATTCAGAGATTCAACTAAAGAAAATTTTCAATCTTATTAATCGTATAACTCTAATAACCATTGTTATAATAATTAAAAAAAATCTACTGGGTCTGTATTAAATATTCCATATGTTAGCTTTACATACTAATATATGTATTTCAAATATAACCAAGTGTATAGCCGCCACACATTGGTGAGAAATGAAGAAAAAGTAGTAGACGAACATGTGACTAAGAATCAACCATTTAAAGTTATAATAATTTATGTGATAATTATATTTTAATTAACCATTTATTGAAAGAGAAGTACGGTAATTTGGATCTAAATGCCATATGCATAGAAGGCCCAATGCAAAGACCCACACCAGTGATCCCTTTTCCTATGGGCTGGGGGCTCTGGGCTTTGTGCACTTTATTTATATGAATTAATTCCTTCTATTTTTATTGAAATACTAGGGAAAAAAAAACAAAAGACTAATGTAAAATTGAAAAGGGGGAATGTAGAAAATGAAATAAAATGGCGTGCCTCATGGTCAATAAAAACAGTTGCGAATTCGGCGATGTGGAGCAATATGACATGACAAGTTTCTTGTGATTAAAAAAATGTTGATCTTGTGACAAACAAAAGTTGCAAATTGTGTAGCAGTAGAAAAAACCAAATATATTCGCGGGTTGAGTTGGGTTGGGCGGGATTGACCATCCATCGGCCAGGCTTTTACGCACTTCAACTAGCGGTCCAAAAATTTCCCGGGCCATGCAAACATTGAGCTCGAAATCCAATCCCAGAAGCTCAAGTTAGCAAATCTTGATATTTTAATGGTTCCTGGGTGTCGTATACATTGCCTTGCAATACTGTTTGTGGCATTTTATTTAATTCTTGCAAAATAATTGCATTTATAGGAATGTGAATACTGCTAAAGTAAGAATAAAAATTAGCCACTAACCCCTAAATTCTTGACAAAAATACTATTGTAGCACAATACATGCATATGCACATATATTGACGCATGACGTGAGTAATTTGTTCCACATCACCTTTCATGTATGCGTTAAATGCTATGCAGATGGGGAAAAATTATCCCATCTCATTCATTTTTTGAAGAATTGTCAGATTTACAAGTGCCCAGCTACATAAAATTGTGACGAAAATATAATATGTTCTAGATTTATAACTTACATGCATGTTGAACATTTAATTACACTAGGAAAAAAAACAAGTGTATTTTTGTTTTCGGAGTTTGATGGAATCCTGCAAATGATTAATCTATATTGACATTCATGTAAGTTGATTCGATTCAAGAATAATTTAATTCGTTACAATTATACAATTGAAAAAAGTTATGAAATATATACAAAAACTATATGTATTTTGATGAAAGAACCACTATGGAGTACCATATTTTCAATGTTTCAAGGTTTTTATGTATTACTACTACATGACATATACGGCTTAATTAGTGACATAAATTTGAACGATTCTATATCTTTGTCATTGACTCTTACCTTTTAGAAATAAAATAAAATTGTGTAAACCCATATTTCAGTTTGAATAAAGATATGCGCCTATAATTTAACTCACAAGAAAAATTTTAGTTAAATTTTAATAAAACTAATAATATAAATTATTAGTACTATTATTTAATGCAAATATTTTTACATTATTATTTCTCTCAACTCTAATAAGGCCATAAGGGTATAATAGTTTTAAGACCATTAGCAAATGAACCAAATCGTATTTAAATTAAAGTTGCGAGAAGTTACTTTATAACTGACTAACATCAATTTTCAATCAATACTTTATTAAATCCTCACAAATTGATGTTGTATCGATTTTTTTTTTTTTTTTTGTCAATTGGTGAGTCCTAGTTTCCTACATTCGATAACATTGAGATGGTGTACTAAATATGCCCATACATTCGAATATAGTATGAATCGCCTTCACACTGAATTTTCATCATTTCATGTGTATTGTCCGCAATTTCGATATTCTCAAGTCTCAACTCAAGAAGTTGCAATCCTATTTTCACACTTATTAGCTGTAATTTGTCAACACCATATTAACTATAAATACAACATAATCAAAAATATTTCAGCTTCCGTTTCTTCTCATCTTTAAACATTTGTTTTCTCCTTTTCCCCTAACTCAACAAGTTTCGATTTTCATAGAAATTTTTATGCTTCAAGCAAGGTATATAATTATGTCATCATAAAGAGAAAAAGATAAACTGATACAAAAGAAAGAGATGCATCGTCACACGATATCACAGGTCTGTTTTTTTTTAAATACTGGAAATTAAATTAGGAGCAATTAATGGATTTCAATGTGTCATTCACTTTTGGTACCATACCTTCAATCAGGTTTATATACCAACACTTTGGCTACTTCTACCCTTCCTAAACCCCGTCGTCAAAGCGGGCGATGCAGGCATCATAAACGACGAGAAAGAAGCGAAACAACGCTATAAAAGGGCTCTGATATTCATCCTAGGATACACTATCATGACACTCATCTTCGTCATTTTCGTCTACCTAAGAAAACAAAGATGCAGACGCATAAACGAAGAAGCAGAAGCTGCAGCAGCACAGCACGACGAACATATCACAACAGCAAACAGGAAACTTGACACACGAGTAATAGACTCGTTTCCAGAGATAATATTCCCGCAGACAGATGGGAAGTTTCACTTCACAGATTGTCACATATGCTTGGAAGAGTTCAAAGAAGGCGAGGCTTTAGTAATGCTACCTACCTGCGGCCACGCTTATCACAAGCACTGCATTTACCGCTGGATGGCCACCACAAACTCGTGTTGCCCTGATTGTCGCCATGATTATGGGCTTGTCTGTGATCATGTATAGCATTCATACCTCAACAATGTTTTGGGGGATTACTTAGTTTATCAGGTTATATATCATAGCAAGATTTCAAGGAAACGTGGAAAAATGCATATCTTGTCAAGCAATGAATCGAATGATGTATTTAAAAAGTGTATGGCACAACACAACTCATTTTGGCAATCTCAAATACAATAAAGGAATGTGAGCTCTCACTGTTTTATGGTCAACTGGCCTAAACCTGGAACGTGAATATGATGAAGCGAATAATGAATCTGGCTTTCCGTGACACCTCGCGAATCAGCAATCTGTGTCCACGTTTCCACAATATGGCTAGGAGAGATGTCGACACCTCTACAAAATGCCTGGACTTCATATCTTTCACACTTTCGAGTTACTCCTGGAAGCATGTCGTCTTGCACAGCACCCAACAAAGTAGATCGTCGACTGCAATGAGATGAGCACAAAATACAGGAAAAGGAATTAGATAAGAAAGCAATTTCTCTAGAAATAACGTAAGCAACAAATTATTGAAAACCGAGCAAAAAAGAAAACATGCTATTACCAGGACCACGAAGAGAATAATGTTGAAGATTGCAACCACCCTCCATTCAACTTTCATGTATTGTGCCACTCCAGCCCTTGGTTGTTGGTAACGTGTAATGAAACGACATGTAAGACTTTATTTGCATATAAAGAGGAATATGGAAAAAAGTTTAGAGGTATATACTTGCAGGAGTCGCAATTATAGCACTTAGTAGCCTTAGAGTTTTTATAGAGCCTGCAATCTTTATTGGAACTTATCGGGTGGAAGCTCATGTCGTAGAAAGAGGCATTGACAGCAGGGTAACCACACCTGATATGAAAAGATGATACCAATACATCACGGGTGGAGAGTGGCTTGCCAAAGGCGAAAAAAGAAAGAGAATAGAAAACGTACTCAGATGGTGGTCGACAACAACCCGCTTCAATGGGGCTCAATTTGGCGGATTTGTATTGCTTGAGAGTCTGCAACATGCAGGTCAGAAATACAAAATCGGATTGTTAAAAAATGAATTTGCAATAAAAATAAGAAGAAGATGATGGGAATTGAAAGTCACATGATAACCTTGTATTTTTTGGAAAGGTTATTGCAATCATCTGATCTGACAAGACAACTCTTCAGTTGTCCCCAGTTATGAGAATTGTTAAGCTGAAACATAGGTGGAAAGTGGAAAACATGATTTCTACTCATGATTCGACTTCGTTAATGCTGATTGCCAACCTTCTATGATGTGTAAATGGAAGCTTACTTGTTTCAGAAACCAGGAACTATAATCCTGAAGCTGATACTCCTTATACCTAAATCGGGAGTAGTTGATATCTTAGTTGATAAAGTGAACTAAAGAGAACAGCGGGGTAACAACACTAGAGTGTGCAATAACAAGAAGGAAAAAAGAGCCGAACTAAGTAGTAACTAGTAAGTTGTCATACGACTCATACCTGAGACCTTCGACGTTATGACCAGAGCCATTGTTTGTTATTATAAACCTGCAGCAACGACACAGAAGATTAGTTCATACTACTTCTTAGTGAATGGTAGTCTAATGTGGTGTCTTCTAAAAGAATATGAAAACAGAAAATGGTAAAGTCTGTACAAATATCCAACAACGGAGAAGAATTTCGAGCAGTCATAGCTTAATAAAAGTAAAATTGAAGATATTGTGCTTACATCCAATTCTCCTCGAATAATAAAATTTTGAAGAGTTCTGGAAAAACTAAAGCTGAGTTGTAGCAAACCTTATTCAAGTAAGTACAGTAAATACAGGACCTCCCAAACTACTGAAGTGTTAATTTAAGACATTTCAATCTCTCAAATTAGAAAGCAAATAGTGTGTGAAGGGCTAAAATAAGTGATAACACAAAAGATAAACTCAAACAAGGTTGGAAAAGAAACTGCAGAAGATATTCCAATAAGATCTATTACTTGGAAATAACCATGAGTAAATCAAAAGATTATACGGAATTCCACAATGAGGGTACTCACGCCAAGACCGTAAAGAGCAAAATCGCCACCAGTATGATGCAAAGCAAGATGAGATACTGCAAAGTACACGCTAAGGAAGAACTGAGCATAAGTACGAAAGAGAGCAAGAAAAGAAAATTAGGCAAATAAGAAGCTGATAAGGATACAATCCACAACAAGATTGAATTGTTCTTCAATGCACCCAAAAATCCAACAACTGATCTGAAAAGATGAACAATACATTAATTGGCAACAAATAAGATAAGTTTCGGATTCTAGCCAGTAAAGAAAACAGCAAGTTATAGAATAACGAAAGCTTACACTACAAAGATAACGGCACCAAGTCCTATAACAGGGAGTGTAAGAGACTTCCTACAACTGTCATGATGAGAGTTCATCCACACCCCAAAACCAACAATGCCCACAGCTATCAACTAAAAACACATTGAACACCACAGCTTTAAAAAAAAAAGGCAATAGTAAATCAAGAATTGGTGGCATTATAACTATCCACCTATTAACACTTTCCAAAATTTTCAAGTCAGCATTGTGGTATTAGTATATGTATATATAAGTTTTGAAGGTGAAAATTAAAGAAGCAGGTTAACCAAATGAAGCATCCACGTTTTTTCAAAATAGGAATTAGCCTCCAACAATGCGAAAAACATAATGAAGCATCATATTCAACACAAATACACATAAATATATCTACTTCAACGACGATTATGAAGCAATTGAAATCAAATGAGGCGGCATGATGATTTCCCCTTCTCTGCAGAAGCTACAGCATTAGTTACACACTGCAAGAGTCCATTTTTTAAAAATGGATCGATCAAAAAGCTACAAAATAAATTAAAATCAGAAGCCCACGTGAAAAGAAGGATCTTTTAACATAGCAGAAACATTCAAAGAAGTATAAGGAAAAAACGAAAAGGAGGTGATACCATTGTCAGAAAATTGATCCATCGGATTACAAAAGTGCTTGTTCCTGCCTCTGAACTCATCTTTTTCTCCGCACCTCTCTCAATGTCAAGAACTCCACACACAACACGCAGCAAGAATCGCGTGCAAGGCAAAAGATGGAAACTTTCGATATGGGAGTGTAATGGCGGTTGCAGAGTGGAAGCAAGAGAATGGATAGGGACAAGGAAAGGTGAGGACAAACGGGCAAATTTGCCATCATTCTTTTCAATTTTAGGGAGATGGCCGCGGGCGAAAAGCGAGGGTAGTTCGGAGATTTTGGGTGTGAGAGAAGGGTAGTTTGGGGTGAGGAAATAAATGCCCACATGCTCAGTTACCAACTTCCCAAATTACACGACAGAAATGATGGAGTTGTTCGAGGTTTTCAGTACTCCACTGCTGTCATATGAAATAATATTAATCCAAAGTCCAGACTTCTTTTGACCTTCGAGTTGTGCTTTTCTGTCCTCGTGTAATTGTATTTCTAATAAAAAATTACTACTACTAATTACTATAGTACTATTAAAATAAAAAGTTTGGCTACTTATCAAATTCCAATCAAGCCCCAAATAACCCTTATCTGGGCTAATCAGCCTAATTCAATATAATTAGGTATAAAGAGATAAAAGTTTAAATGAATTGAAATGGTAAATAAAGAGCTAATAAGATACTATTACATAGTACGTGCAAACATTCTTAATCAAATGTGATCCTATGCAATCCTGAGAAATATAAAATCATACATGCAAAAAAATTCGATGAAATTTCGAAATAAATTAGAAACAAAAACAAAAAAAGGCAAGAAAATGATATAAATTGTTGTCTTCCCTCCCTAATTTTCAACTGCTTGTGGTGATCCAGTAGGTTGATCAGCGTCGGGCTCGGGCTCAGGTTCAGGTTGAGCCTCAGGCACAACCTCATCTTCAGGTGCAGGGGTAGGCTCAGGGTCATTGTCGGGCTCAGGCTCAGAGTCGTTGGGCGTGGAATCTCCAGCATTCTTCTTCTTGGTGATATTGGAGTAGCTACCTTTCTCCTTGAAGAGCTGAGCAAAGTGGATTTTGCAGTAGACTGTTCCATCCAAAGCAGCATAGGATGAGGGTGTGATGAGGCAGCCTCCATGAGCACACTTGAAGCAATTCTTGTGGTAGAAATCACCCTCCACTGTAATCTACATATACAACAATGTTTGTTTGTATGTACTAGTATTAGCTTAACTTAATTATGTCTTCAAAAGACTTAATATCAACAATTTACCTTCTCCAATGGATACACTGTCTTCTTGCAGTTTGCACATTTTTCTTGAGTGCCAGAGAAAATGGAGGAGAATTTACTAGGGGGAGTCTTATTCTGCATTTAGTTACATTGCCAAACAACCAAACTTTTATTTATTTATTTATTTTTATGCATACTGGATTTGATAATCAATTACATTGTACCTGTGATTCTGCTGATTTTGCTGCAGGAAATAAAATTAAAATATTAAACTTTTAAGTAATAATATTTTAATTGAGAGTTTGGAAAAAGCTAACCTGAAGAAGACTTGCTAAAATTGTAGTTTCCACTTTCTTTGAAGAGTTGTTCATAGTGAGGCTTGCAGTATAGTTCTCCATCCACAGCAGAGTAGCTACCCATCTGCAAACACATTCATGTTACTCCTATTTATCTCTTCTAGACTTTGTATCTTATAAAAGATTTTATTGATGATGGCCTCAATTATAATATGATATCAGAGTTGAGTAACTTGAGTCCTCAGGATGTGTTTGGTCCTTGTGCAATTGATAGAACATATTGTGTCCCATATCGACTTGCTAAAGATCTTTTTTGTTTTTATATGCGTACAACTTTCTCGGACCCTCTTTCATATAAGGGGTGAATGGCTTATTTATTCTAATACATGACATGCATATGAAACAGTACTACTATATGACATAACATATTGAGATTTTTTACAAGATTGAAAATATATAAATATATAGAGACGAAGAATCATACAGAGAGACGTCCACTGCATTGATTGCATTTGAAGCATGACTTATGATATGGAACTCCATCCACGGACATCATCTCTACAAAATGTACAGTTTTATCACAACATTTGCATTTCTGCGTTGTCCCATAACCTGCCATTTTCTTTTTCTTTTTTTGAAGAATTACTAAAACAAATAGTCAGAGAGGGATTAGAAAAGTTTTTTTGAAAAGTGAATTGATCTCTTATTGTTCTTAATATGTTTGATTATGAGGCTAAAAATATTAGTGGAGCAAACAAATTTAGCCTGATATCAAGGGAATGGAGTGGAAGAGCTACTTTTATTCACACTTGAAATTATATACGGAAAATAGCGAATATGTTAGTGGATACGATTATTCTTAGTTGAGTAGGACCCTTGAAATAAAACAAAAGAATATACTATGATGATTTTTTTTCACTAAATTAATCTTTAGTATTTGCCCAATTCACATTAATAGTAGTTAGCAGGTAAATAGCTATTCCTCTCATGATACTGAAATGAATAAAATTTCGAGTAGATGTATGAGAAAAAAAATTTCATTGAATTAAATCCTGATTTTTTTGATGAATTAGATACGTTTATAAATTTAGTTGTGTAGCATTATAACATGAAAAAGTGATTGAGATATGATTTATACAGAGTGGTCCAAATATATCATACTGTAATAACAAACAAAGCAGAAATTAAACAACCAAAAGCTGAAGCAATGAAGAGAAAAGTGCAATGGATGAGAAAGTAGAATTAGAAACTAAAGCATGCACACGATTTCTTGGGTATGGTGGCTGTGGTTCGATATTTGGCAGCCATTTCCTCTGCGTTCAAAAATTCTTTGCCGCGATTTTCTTCAATCATCGCTCTCTTTTCCTCAGCTGCCTTATGAATTAAAGCCTCCTTATTCTTCATCTTCTCTGCATATTCTGCCTTCTTTTTCTCAAACTTTTCCTGTTTTTTAATTCATTCATCAAAGTAAATTGTTGTTATAGCTTATACAGATATCTTTTTTATCTCATGGTCTCTAGAGTTGAATAATTTTTTATAATAGGTTTTGGTCATGCATGGTTGGTTAATATTTTTCACATATTCTGTTTTCATAAACATTTCAGTTTTGAACAGGTTGTATTGGTAAAAGAAGAAAAACTTATGAAAATTAAGAAGTTATTCTTGATGGTAAAACTGAGACAGAAATCCTTACCTCAATCTGCTGCAATTCTGCTTCCACAGCTGCTCTTTTGGTATTCTCCCAAGCATCTATGGCTGATAACTTTTTATGTGCCCTGAATCATAGTAAAAAAATTTGTTGCTTTTAATCAAATATAATTATTTGAACACAAGTAGTCTATTTGCTTTGACATAGACCAAACAACATTTTATATGAATTTGCAATTTTTTAAAAATAATGTAACCACAACACCATCTTTTAAACGTTTATGATCACAACATTCTCAAATTTCATTTATAATTAATGGAATAGTAAAACTTATTTCTAGGGCCCCTTCATACAAATTCTATTAAGTTAAAGACTTGAATTACTAGTAGTACAAAATAAATATTAAAAGAGAGTAGCGTACTTGTTTTCAGCTTTTGTTTTCTCATTTTCTTCCCATGCTTTGATAAGAGATAATTTCTTCTCAATCTCCACTTTTGCAAGCACGGCATCTAAACATAGAAAACCATAGATGCAATTGGAATAAATCCCAAATAGGATAATATTCAAGAAAGATTATTATAGTAATTACCCCTGTCCTTGGGCAGGCCTGCAGCTTTCCCAACAACATATGTATGACAGAAAAATTAGAAAAAAATATCATATAGTACTATAAAACAATCTAATGTACTAATAATCTTTAAAAGAGTCACATGTAAACATAAAGATAAAGAGAAATACTTAAAGAAGTGGGAGGTGGATTAGAGATTAATGATTGAGAATCCTGCAATGAAAATTGGGTGATTGGTTTTTCACTATCATCTGCTTTTTCTTCAGCAGACAAAACTGTGGCTGCTGCTGTTGATTCATCTTTCCAATTCACTGATTTTGTTTCTTCTCCCATCTCTCTCTTTGTGAAGTGTGAGTTTAGAGACAAAGAATTGGAGATGAAGAGTGAGTAAAAGCAAGGTTTGGAGGGTGGGTGAAAATAGGATAGCTATGCAGTTGGAAAATGCCAAAATAAGGTGGTGACATAACATCACATCATAGTATTGGTAAGTTCGGTTGAATATAGCTCGCATTTTTTTTAAAAGGAGAAAAGAATGATACTTTCAAAAAAGAAAAGATTTAGAATTTCTTTGGTTTAATATGAAAGTGGGAAAAAATTCATGAATAGACTAATCGCATATGTGAAGTTGAAATCCACAAAATTATAAAATCAAAGAAACAATGACTCCATTAATAGGTGGATCATCTTACAGGAAGAGAGAGACGCCGAAGAAAGAATTTTTTTTTCCAGATTTAATCAATGACAAGATTCGTATATTTTTTAATTAATCAGTCAAATCCACATTATTTCGTGTCGCACTTGGGTGTTTAGTGGCATATTGATATTCAACGTTAGAAATTGATTTAGGTGACATATATATACAAAGGTTTTTATTTTTGAAATGTCTCTCTCACTGGCTATTTAGTTTTCTAATCTTCGCTCCGGTGGATATAGACAGCCAAGGATAGGTTCTAATTAAGGATTGTTTGCTCTTATTCTTTTAGGCATGTTAGACTAATATCTTCATACTCAACTTCAAATGAAATTAATTGATTTTCATTCATATAATTTGTGGCTAAATTAAAGTACATATTAGATTGAGAATCTGAGAAACATGACTGTTTGACATATTCCAGCATATATTGTTTTACACAAAAGGTACTCCGGTATTTTTTTAAAGTGGATAAAAAATCAATCTTGGAACATTTATAATTATAAATAGGGAAAGTGTGCAGAAAAAATAATAAACTTTCACAATTTTTTGGTTCTTCCACAACCTTTAAAAGGAATCTTAAAAATTGCCAAGTTTTTGAATTATGCAAATTTTCTCCCACTAAAATTTTCGACATAAATTTTGCATTCGTGGAGTGCCAAAAACCTGTACATGTTATAGTCAGAGGCACATTCCATCTTGTGAAGAAAATGAGACTAATGATGATATGCATGCTAGTGTTACATTCTACTTATGTAAAATTTATGTCAAAAATTTTAGTGTCGGATATCCGCACAATACGAAAAATTAATGATTTTTAAGACTACTTTTAAAGATTGTGAGATATACCAAATTTTTGTGAAAGTAGTATTTTTTTTAACAATTTCCCTTATAAATGTTTATCCTTTCTATATTTCTACAATTCAAAAATTGCATCATTAACTTTACTTGCGTATTTTCGCCAATTCTATAAATTCGTAAACAATTATTAGTCAATATATGTGTAATTAAAAATATACTCTATAAATGTGTATAAATGAGTGCGAAAGATCATAAAATTAAAAATTCTAAATTAGTACACTATTAATAATTAAGATTAATCCACTCTCACAAGTGGCGTCACTTGAATGGGTGTACCGTTTTAGAAGTCAATGTAATTGATTGCCTAAAACTTTGCGTACTGTACTAGTACTACTGTTAATAATATCCTATAGATTAATAGTAGTGATTGTCAAAATTAGATAATGTTGGTAGGCAACTAGACTGGCCGACCATATATGTTCAGTTGACAAATTTACAAAAGAATTATTTCTGTTGATTTTCGATATATTGATGTGAAAAATACAGTACCTATATTTTATTTAATTTAACTAAAGAGTTACTATTAGAATTGAGCCCATCATCAAAGGGCCATCCAATTAGGAATAATTCTGTTTGAAATATTATACTCTAAAATTGAATATGTATTAAGTTTGATTTATGAGATTGAATTTTATAATATAATTCTAGATGAATAATTATATGATAATTAGTCTTTCGTTATCGTTAAATTAAAATAATCTAAGGATTAAAATAATCTTGTAACTTAATATTAAATAAATAATTATATAATTATGAGTTATAGCAACCAAATTACACCATGATATATAACTAAAAGCGTGAATAGGATGTTTGAACAAGTATTTTGTTTGTGTATAGATGAAACATTAATTAAGGATGTGATCGTTATGTAGTAGTACCAGAATGATAGTATTGTTTTGCAACAATATAAAAAAAAAACACACCAAAGACAAAACTCGGATTCACCTGATATATACTTCCTCCGTCCGCCATTAGGAGTCTCATTTATGGTTGACACGAGTTTTAAGAAATGTTAAGAAAAGTAGGTGAAAAAAGTTAGTAGAATAGGGGTCCCACTTGTATATTTTTAAATGAAATATGAGTGGAATGATTTAGTGGAAGGTGGGATCCTATTATCATTTATGGTAAAAGAAAATCGGGACTCCTATTCGCGGACGGACTAAAATGGAAAAACGGGACTCCTATTCGTGGACGGAGGGAGTATTGAATTATGGTTACTCAACAAAGCCTTCTAATGCTATGAAGACTGGTATGATAGTCAAATCAAGGTATCATCATTATTGGTGTTTTCACCTATACATGTTTGATCATTAACATGCTAAGAAAGACAGTCCATGTACACACTCATGAATACTCGATCGAAAAATAACCTAATGAGAGTGGTTGCATATGTGCACACTTCATGATACTTGTATGAATAAAATTTAGTATAAGGATCCAAAAAAAAGAACCTTTAACTTTCATATAGACAAGACACAATATCTTCTCCACATTCTTAAGTTGGTAAACCGATTCTAGATCCATCTTTACCTGATAATTTATTAAGTACGATATCTACGGTCAAATAAAATAATTTGCAGAGTTCATTCACTTATCATGAATAGAAGTATTTATTTCATCAAGTCTTATCTTTGACCTAGAAGTGTAGAGACTATTGACCACAAATTCCATATTCTCCAATTTAATCAATTTGATATTTTTAAAATTACATATCACAACAACACTTATACTCTATATACCTAATAAATGAAATATAAATCAATTAGGAATGGATATTGATTACTCCCTCCATCTGCCATTAGGAGTTCTATTTTTTGGTGGAACTGATATTAAGAAATGTTAAGAAAGTCGGTTGAAAAAAATTAGTTGAATATGATCCCACTTGTATATATTAGTTTTAAATGAAATTTAAATTGAATGCGGGAACCTATTACCATTTATAGCAAAATTAACCGGGACTCTTATTTGTGGACGGACTAAAATGAAAAAACGGGACTACCATCCATGGACGGAGGGAGTATTGGGTATCCTGACCCAACTTGATTTTTTTTTTCAGTATCTAATATCTGACTTGCTTGATATGGGTATGGATTTATGTAGGATAATTTATAATTTTTTTCAGGTACTGGGTATTACCCGTTTTGACCAATAAAATTTTAATTTTATTTAATTTTAAATCACAATTATAACAATTTAGAAAAATTAATTTCTCACTTCCCAAATAAATTCACTTCCCATTTTGGCCTACTGCAAAATTGCGTTGCCGCCGACGGCTAGGGCGGAGGCAGGGATGGTACCATTCCCTATGGAAATGATTTGGCATGCTACTGGATGGTGTCTCCGTACAATTTGTGTGGTAATTTTCTGGTTAACTGGAACATTCTGGCAGCGCTGAGATCCGTCATCTGAATCTGGTGGCCCGTGGCCCTGGCCCGAATCTTGGCGGAGGTGGCCCTGGCCCGAATGGTGACACTCACCAATATTTCTATTTGCTTAAAAAATAAAGTACTAGATACCGAAAGGAATCGGGTTCATATATTAGGTATAAAAAATCAATAGGTTTCGAATTAAATATCCAAATTGACAGCCCTAAAATCAGCACAACTTTGAACCTTAATAACATTTGAAATTTCAACAATTTAATGCACAAACACAATATTTTTATATTCTTCCTCCTACCTATGTTATTTTTTTTTGTTAAGTGGGTTAACTATATAGGTCTAATTTGTTTGAAAAAATTAAAGACAAAGTAGTGGAAAATATAAAAAGGATTAGGAAATTTGGCGATTTGGGTAAACCACCTATTCAAATATTTACAACAAACATATTTATAGGACTTATCCTAATTTGAATTTTCCAATATAATATGCCAAATTTTTTCTATAAAAATCCAGACATTTTTAATACAAAATCTAGATTTTTCCATTCATAAATATCTAGATATTTTTACCATAATAAACTTATTTTTTATAATTCAACAAAATCAGCATATATAATTATTTATTTTATAATTAAATTTGTATTTAATCAACCATTAAGTTAATAACTAAATAATTTATTAATAGATCAATTCAAATTTAAATAAAATATTTGTACTCCTAATTACTAGTACATAAACTTACACGTAGAACATATACTAATTTAATACTATCAGTATTCAGTCAAATAAAAAACTATGATAGAGATCGTTACAAGCATAGTTTTATAGGGGTTTATTACACTAACCAGGTTGATAATGTGCGAAAAAGTGGTGAATTTAAGTGTGCAGAAGCTAAAAAAGTGTTGAAGTGGCAGAGTGCAGAAACAACTTGATCAACTCGGAAAAAGAGCGAAAAATGGCCAGAGCCGAAGACAAGTTGATCAGTTGGGGACAAGCAATGGAGCATGGCTCATCATCAAGTTGATCAAGTGGAGCTTACCACATGAAATGATGAGTCATAGGAGAGAGAAAGGAAGATGCTATCTCAAGGGCATTAATGTCAAATCAGGATGAGCTCACCCTAGGAATTTGTGTCCAATGCCATCCTATAAATAATAGAGAGAATGCACACAGAAGGGACACCATCATCTTCAGTCACAACATTCCACACTTCACACTTTTATTCGTAGCATAGAGTAAGGAAGTTAGCAGCCACCGGAGTCAACGTTCTACCGACATTTTCCTTCTCTTCTTTCTCATCAAGGAAGGAGGGACTTAGATCTGCAAAGAAGTCTTCATCGTTTGTGTTTTCCTTAAACCCCGAGGGGTCAAAACAATTGTTACTCAGTTTTTAGTTTTACTTTTCCGAAGCTTAGTTGTTTTTGATGTGTTTCTCTTAGTTACTTTTCGTTTGTTGATCGATCTTTAAATCTGAGTTCGGAATTCTATTTTAGTTGTGTTTATTAAAAATCATTTATGAAATACTGTTTTTAATGCAAGCTGTTTTGGATCTGATGTTCTCTGATTTCATTTCTTTCGTTTAGTTTTAGTTCTGTTCTGAGTTGAAGTTAGATCTGCATAATTTAGCTGTTTAAGTTTAGATCTGAGTTTAGATAGAGTTTGTGATGCATGTTGGGTTGAAGTTGGTGATCTCTGAGTTAGATTCTGTTCTGATGATTGCTTGTTATTCTGTTTTCGATTTCTCGTAGTTAGATCCAAGTTTTAGTTCATCAACTTGCATGAGATTAGGATAGATACTATAATCTGCTTTCCTTCGTTTGATTTACATGGATTTGTGTTTTAATTTGTTTGTTTTCTGCTTTCATGTTAGTTGCTCTGTTTAAATCTGCCGTAGGTGTTTTATTAAGTTGCTTAGCGAAGAAGAAGGTTGTAGTCCATTAGAGTAGCAGTCTCTGTCACCTTTTCGTTGTTTACAACTTTATAATAGTGTGTTCATTTGTGTCAGTGGTCCCGAGTTACTTTTTAATTTTTAGAGAAGTACCTTCCCATCCATAGTTTAGTTGATCAATCCAGCATGTTTCTTAGTTTTGAGTCAATCTAATTAGTTGATCCGTTTAGTTACGTGAGTTGACCAGTTTAGTTACTAAACTCCAAACTTAACCCACTGCAAAGCGTGGCAGCAGCCAAAACCTCCCAAATGT
The DNA here is from genome assembly GCF_023119035.1 of Salvia hispanica. NCBI lineage: Eukaryota > Viridiplantae > Streptophyta > Magnoliopsida > Lamiales > Lamiaceae > Salvia > Salvia hispanica. The sequence continues at coordinate 48,898,999 of NC_062967.1, forward strand.
CCCAAACACAACTTGATATGAGCCTCTGTCATTGAGGGGTTCGACCCTTACTTCTCTTTACTAGTTTATAGTATTGTAGGTTAAGGTCTTGAAAGCACTGAGTCTCTCCGTTTGCACCCAACGACCAGTTAGTAGCCTGCTTGATCCACTGGACATTTATCTTGATCAAATGCGTGAACCCTATGTGCCTTTTTAATCTGCATGCGAACGTTAGACTTTAGGAACACGAGCTTTCAAACTACAACAACAAAAAAATAATACTATTTTGAAAAATATAGAATTAATATTAATATGACTTTAACTTTAAGTTTCTCTCTCAATTTAGTCACTTCCCATTAGATTAAAAAATTAGGTGATTTTGCTCAATAAAATCATTAACTTTCCCAATAATTTGCTAATTTTCATGAAAATTAAAATTGGTGGAGTACGAAAAACCACAAACTTTTAACTAGATTTTGGTCAGATTCGAAAATTTGGCATATTAATATTTTTCAGTGAGAGATATTTTTCACAAATACAGTATAGAAGATTTTGGTAGCATATTGCTACAACATGTAATATTTTAATTTGGTTGAATTTCCTGTCTCGTATAATACAACCTATTTGGAATTGAATTGGAATTATAACTCATTTAAATTGAATAGAAAGATTATTCAATTTCAAACTCTATGTTTGGCAAAAAGTACTCCATTGTCCAAGATTAATGACTGATTTCTTTTTTCATCCGGCCACAATTAATTGACACTCGTATTTTTTACTGCATTTGGTAATGGTCCTCACAGTCTACTAACTTATCACACTTAGTGCTAGAGAAAAATATCAAAATACCTATCTTGTCATATCGAAAAAATACCAAAAATACCGAATTAGAGGTATACCATGATTTGAGGCACGGTATGTTACCTTACTGAAATAATTCGGTAAGGTAACAATATGAATTTTCATATACTGCGGTATACTGCTGCATACCAAAATTTGATATATACCGTAAATTAAGGTATATACTGAAAAATATAAATATAATTATATATAAAATCATGTATATTTTTTAAATTATAAAATCTATTGTGATTAATAGTATGAAATTAAACAATAAAAAAGTAGGACTCACATTCCACTAACTTTTTCAACTCACTTCTCACTATATTTCTTAAAATTGGATCCGGGTCAAACAGACTCAATTAATCGTGGACGGAAGGAGCACCAGGGGCGGAGCTAGAAATTTTTAGGAAAGGGGGCAAATTTACATATGAAGGAATTTTAAAATTTTGAGGAGGGGCATTTACTAGAAGATTAAAAGAAATAAAGATAAAATAGGTACATAAATACATGGGATTGAAAACATGAGGTTGGGCAATTGCCCCTCTGTGAGTACATGTAGATACGCCCCTGGGAGTAACTAATAGTATGAAATTAAATTTGAAGAAATTGCACAAACACACACATGCGCGCACACACGCACTTACAATACTTTGTGTGTGTATTGCGTATGCGCTATAGACATATACATAACGAAGATATCTAATTTATAACTATTTGACATTTCAATTATCCACTTTACATATGAAATTTAAATTATGGAATCAAAAGTTTTAGAATTATAATTCAATTTTAAATCCAAATATTTTTATGATACAAAATATTGAATTTGGAATTGAGGATTCCGATTATAATTATAGACTCCAATTTGCATAGCAAATGGAATGTTATTAAAAAAACAAGATTTTGTGAAAAAAAAAAAGATATCATGAACTAACTAAACCATGAAAATTGTTGTGTTTATATATTTTGTCCCATCTCCATTTATTACTTCCACGCGCAAATTGAGGTACTTTCGTGTGATTTTTAGAAATATTTTCCAATGAAAATTAATTAAATCAGTTAATAAGAGTAGTAATTCGAAAATACTCCGCAAAATTTATAATAGGCTGGGCCGATAAGGTATGATTGGCATGGGGCCCAACTAGGTTCACACCCCATGATTAGAGTAGGTTGAGTTAGGCTTTGTAAAAATATAGGCCCAGTCCACGCTTATTTGATACTCCTACTACCTCCGTCCCAAAGACTATGCACTTTGAGCTCGACATTGATTTTAATGTAAAATTGATAAAGTAAGAGAAAGATAGAGAGAAAAAGAAATTAAGTATTGCTAGTGGAGAATGAGTACCACCTCATTAGAGAGAAAAGCCTTTACAAAATTAAAAAGCGCACATTCTTGTGAGACGAAATAAAAAAGATAGAGTGCATATTCTTGTGGGATGAAGGGAGTAGTAAACTGGTTGGATTTTATTGTACAAAATAATTTTTTTTATGTTTTGGAACTACTCATTTGTTTTAAATTTATTTATTAAATATTATAAATTAAAAATAGTATCAATTGAAGGATTTACCTTTATAAATTTGTTTTTACCTATATATAGGCCATATACTACAATATTTATTAAATAAATATGTATATATAAATAGGGAGTAAAATGACACCAGAGCATCCGCAGCGGTTGCAAAATCGTCGTCCGTCCGTCCGTGCCAGCGACACGGTGCTGCTCTTAGCTAAGAGCACGTCCGTGCCGCTGAGCACCCTTACGTGGCGCTGTTTGATTGGACGCCGTTGGCATATTCAATTTTATTTTTTATTTTTAAATTTTTTTTAAAAAAAATGTTTTTAAATTAAAAAAAAATATTTTCCCACTTCCCAAAAAATTATATCTGTTTTCTACCCACTTTTAATTTATTTTTCAATTTTTTTTCCCAAAATTCACATTTTCATCGATAAATGCCCCCACTTCAACACACAAAAAAAATCACATTTCTCATATATTTTTTAGTCTTTAATTATGTAATTTTTAATTTGTAGGATTTTAATTATGTATTTTTTTTATTTCTAGGATTTTAATTATGTATTTTTTTTTAGGATTTTAGTTATGTAATTTTTATTTTTTAATGTATTTTTATAATGTCGAAATATTTTTAGTAATTGAAGTATTTAAATTGAATAATAGAATGGTGGGACCCTTGAGCTTGTCCTTAGCTAAGAGCACGGATGTGGGTGTTGTGCTCTTAGCTAAGGACAAAGAGTAAAAGTGGGTCCGGGCCCACCTCCGTACTCTTATTTAAGAGCACGGATAGGAATGCTATAATGTTTCCCTATATAAATAATCACAAAACTACCTAAAATGTACGTGGATGTGTATCTTTACCACCAACACATTTTTTGATTAATCATTTGTTATTTCTGCAGTTTCATAATTCTATCCTCTAGGCATCAACTAAAACGATTGGTTGGTCAGGAGGTTTAATTGTAATTTTCACTAATTATTATAGTTTAGAATGCTTTTTTTTTCTTTTTCTCTTTTCGTTTTTAATTTCCAAATAGCCTCCTCTACAAGTAAACGGCTTGTGAAATTGAAATGGCATCTTTATTGTGATCATGTGAAATTAAAGATAAAGTTGCCTCATAAAGCAGTCACCTCCTCGTGACTAAAACTCATCATTTGATCTTTTCTCAAGATTTGGACATTAATTTTTTGGTCTCATCATTGTAGCATCACATTAGATATTGAAAATATCTTTTTTCTTTATAATAGCCAGTTCATTCATTGCAGGAGAAAACCCGAAAAAGTGAAAGTTCATGGTGAAATTATCTTTTACTATCATAGAAGTATATATCCATTTATCAATACACGTCAAATATCAAATGCACAAACACACACACAAATGAATGCAAAATGTTGTATATATTGATAGGTAGGTGAGGTTTTTTTTTTTTTTTTTTTTTTTTTTTTTTTTTTTTAGAATAGTTAGGTGGGGTTCATAAATCACCAAACCCTTTATCGAATTCAACATTGAAATTATGGTGTTATGCTAAATGTAGAAACTATTAGCTTGCTATGAACTCTTAATCAATAAATCAATCAATGTAGAAGTAATTAGGAACTCGTAATCAATAAAATCAATGTAGGAAAGACTAAACATAATCAAACAATTTGAATTAGGTGAACCAATGCCATTAATGTTTAATGCGATATCCATCTCAAGATTTGCCTTATGAAAGTTAGTATCACCAGCATTTACTTAAGTCCAAATTGTGAATTCAAATACTTTAATAATTTTTTCCAAGTGAGGAATTGACAAGCAAAATATCTAGAATGATGTCAATTCAAACATAAAAAAACACAACATATCATCAAACGCACGTACACCAAAAGAACAAACACATAAGCTAACAAAAAATCTGAACAAAAACTCGAGTAATCTTCAAATCCCAACTTAAAGGATTTGTGTACTAGATAGATAGGATGGACATCTTGAAGTTGATTTGGATAGGAAAACTTGTGAGCATCAAATGTCGGTATTGAGAAAGTTGCAAGAACATGTGATGGTGGATTAGTACAAAAGCGAAGTATTAATCTTCCTGGCTGGATGATAGATGGCCTCTATCTCTCAACTAATTTGTTCTTATTAGCAATTATATCATGATTAGCCATTAATTTATATAGGTAATCCATCCAACACGTTCAACTTTGTTACTTTAATTTGTCGATTTAGGCGTCAATTTTGAAGTAATAGCAGGAAGAAAGGATAAATTTAGGCCAATTTCAATTTTTTACACATATCAGTAAATTTATATTGGTCCCCTTTCCGAGGCATTCCCTTTCATGGTTATAATTATTCCATGCAAAAACAGGCATTTTTTTTCTCTTTATTAGTATACCTAATTTATGTTTTGATATTAACATCATTAATATGTGTTTATGTTTTGATATTAACATCATTAATATGACACGTCTTCACGATGCTGAAATATGGAATGTTTGCGGTTAAAAGGCACTGGTGAATTTATAGCATATAAATGTTGAAAAATCATTCACCGATACGACGTCATAATGCTAATATGGTTAACCAAGATTTAGTGCTAAATATTTTTACTTTTACACAATCTTTATTAACATAGTTTTAGGGCTGGGATGTCAATCGGGCCAGTCCACCGGGTTTCGGGTCAACCCTATTCGGGTTGCGGGTCAATCGGGTGCGGGCTAATCGTGTTGTGATTTTTTTTGGGGTTATAAAAGTTCAGCCCTAACCCTAAAAGCTCGGGTTTCGGGCTAGCCCAACGGGCTAATCGGGTGCTACCGATAAAATTAACATGCGACCAATCCAATAAATAATTGTGAAAATTAGTTATATTTATAAAATGTAAAATATTTAATTATGATATATTTGAGATATCTGTTTAAACTCAAACATAAACACGAGCATATACTAATATTTGAGATTTATGCAAAATAAAACATAAACATCAAGAAATTTTAAAGCATGTTTTAGAAATTTAAATATATTTTTTAGTAAATTTGAAGTTTCTAATTTATATATCAATTTATTATGTTAATAAAAATTTAATATATAAAATTGAAAGTTATTTTTTTAGTAATCTATATCATAAAATAACCAATGAAGTGTCGAATTAGAGTCAAACAAATAGAACAATAGAAATTTTATCGGGTTTTCGGGCCAGTCCATCGGATTTTCGGGTTTGGCCCTAACAGGTTACGGGCTAATTGGGTGCGGGCTAGTCGGGCTGTAATTTTATCGGGCTAGAATTTTCAACCCTAGCCCTGTAAATTTGGCAGGTTATTCGGGCCGGCCCACGGGTTGCGAACTACATTGACATCCCTAGTTTTAGGCAATGTGGAGATGGCTATTCTTGATTTTACTGCAGAAATAATATAATACCCCATCTCTATCGGATGCTGTTAATTCACGTACCCAACTCGTATAATTTAAAATATTTACATATATGCAAGCAAAATGGAGTAGTTTATTTTTCGTCAAAATATTTAATGCTAACTATGTACTCCATGATTGGATAAATTAAATGAGAATTTTATACATATAAATTTGTAATATCCGTAGCTTTAATTTGGAGTATAATCACAAAAAAAATGGAGCATTGATGTAGTGTAAAATGACATTTTCTCTTTAAAATTAAACGTTCACCTTTCACCTTTCTCCAACCCAACTTAAACATACATAAGTTTTTTGGTGTGGATAGTGACAGAAAACCTCATAAAGGGAGAGTGGGCAGAGTTCACGTGGGATTCATATGCAGCATTGCTAAATCACAACGATGCTCTTTAAAGCCAAGATAACAACAAATATATCTCCACCCATCAAACACACACCCTTTTAATTTTTCCTTTATCCTCTTATTTTTCTAACGCCATGTGTCCGATTATTGCATACCACAATAGTTTCTTGATGTTAAACATTTTAGTAACGGGGATGTATGTATTGTTGGTATGGAAATTAGTCGAGGATGACGTTTGTCTTTAAAGGGTTCGATTGTACACATCAGTTGTGCAAAACAATAAATGTGAGATTTATTATAAACGAAATGAACTATTTCTTGTAATTGATTGAGTTTTACTGAATATAACAAAAACTCGTTAGTACGGCTTCTTATCATAGTTAAATGCATATAAAAACTCGTTAGTACGTGCAAACAACCTATATATCAAAAGCTAGGCCGGAAAAGATGGTCATGCGTTATTTGTTATTCTAATCAAAGGTATAGTTAAACTTATGATTTAATTTAATAGCAAAGTGTAAAATAAACACATTAATTGTAAATACTACTAGTAAGTGCATATTAGAACTATATAAATGGGTCGACAAAAATATATGTAGGGAAGGAAGGTTAGAGTACAAGTTATGCTATAGAAACGAGGAGGGCGGTTTTAGCCAATACTAAAATAGTGTATGGATGCCTTGGCTCATTTGATAAGGTACCCAGTTTTCAGCTTTAGGTACCACACATCCACCAAATTTTCTTGCAACAAAAGTTTTGGGTTAAAGTTAATAAAACAATACTTATCAAATTAATGTTTCACGTGCATTAGGTGGACCATATTTACTCAATGAATATAATTGTTTTAAACTTTTAATACACATTTGAGGCCTTTGTATAGAAGTAGTAAGTAATAAAACGTAGGGATTGCATTGGAATAATCAAATCTTAATATAGAACTAATAACCAATATTAATCTTTGAATATCTAATAGATATAAATAATGTATATAGCAATATAGTAATACCTCCACCACATAGCAAGAGTCACATTTTTTCTGATTCATCCCATAATAAGAGTCACATTTATATGTAGGCCTAACATTTTACCAACTTATTTTACTCACATTTTATTAAAAATAAAACTAATATATAAGTGAGACTTATAATCCACTAACTTATTCAACCAACTTTTCTTTATATTTCATAGAACTCGTGCAGTCGTGCCCACACCAAATGTGACTCTTACCCTGTTAATAAAAAAGATGGGATATGAGAAGATATGTAAAACAAAGATAAGAAATACGGGCTTCATGTCAAAATATGCAAAGATATGATTTTTTTTTCGTTGTTGTTTGATTGAAAAGAAATTATCTAAATTTGTATAGTACTCCCCCCGTCCCATAAAAGATGTCACACTTTCCTTTTTAGTTTGTCCCACAAAAGATGTCACATTTTCCTTTTTGGAAAAAATTCTCTCTCACATGAATATAAAAATTATATTTTCTCTCTCCATTTAACACACAAAACAAAACCTCCTAAAATTTCATGCCGTCCCACAAGTGTGATATCTTTTGTGGGACGGAGGGAGTATATAATATAACATGGTTAAAGTTATACTATAACTTTTGGTAAAATTGGGTAGGGCTCTTGTCTTATATTGGATTTTGAGTTAAACTTAACTATGATATCAAAAATTAAAAAATGTCCATATATAATTGAAAGGACAGGAGAAGGATAATTCTTAAAGTTTTGTTTATGCTATATGTTAGATTTCCCTTCCCCTCTATTCAGATATGCTTATTTTTGTCTAATCTGATTTGATTTTCTTAATTAATTCGTTTCTATCTCTATCATATTATAATATAGATACTAATTTAACTCATTGGCTGTATGATGTAAATCTGTATGTCCTTAATTAGAACGATTACATTTCCATTATATTGTATGATGTAGATCTAGTGAATATGTGTTAAAATATGATAGAAATATGTTTGTCGTACGATAAACATAGTAAATACTCCATTACTCAATGATGAAAAATAGCTTGTTATAGGATGAATATAGTATTGTTGTCTGATGAAAATCTATTTGATTATTTTATTTTGTTGATATGATGAGTGATGAGGGTCAAACCTTTTGCATCAAACAATTTGGTGTGTGCATGACTTGAATACGAATTACTGAAGAGAGTCAGTAATACTAATACCTTCTTTCCTATGTTTGCAAGGTCAATCATCTTAATTATCATAATTTGATGGATCATATTTTTTTTAACAATTTATGCTTTATGATGATAACTTTTAGAAAATTTAACGAAAAAATTAACTAAGTTGTGGAAGAATAACATAATAGACTAAGAAAAAAACATAGATACTTCTAATAAACGTATAAAATAATTAAATAAAATTTATTTGAAAAATAGGTATTACTATATTAAGTTACAAAGTTATTTTATAATTAAATATAGTAATTTAATTATGTAGTGTATTAATTAATATTATCGTAATCAAGTCATTATATAAATCAATGACTTTTTTCCCCTAAAATGGTAGTGTTACAAAATCTCCAAAAGTTATTATAAAATTATATAAAACTAAATTAGGAGTTACTATTATGCATATACAGAGTAGTACAAATCAAATAAATTTATCTCTTTCTCATTTTATTAGGATTTTGCACTATTAATAATATTTCATCTTTTTTTCATAGATAAATGAATATAAATTTAAAAATTATGCATATAATTTTAGATTAGCATCAACTTAAAGGTAGTGTTATAATAAATTCAGAATCTAAAATTATGTCTTTAACTTATCATTACTCATTACATAAAACACAATTTTATTGAATTGAGCAAGATCCCCTAATTCTCAAAAACATAAAGCAAAGTGGGAAATGGTTCGTGGTGATCGACAGCAAGAAAAGACAACCTATAAATGCTCGAAAACAAAAGGTTATCGCATCATACAAGCTTCGTCTTCATTTTTTCTCCCTCCCAAAAAAGTAAACAATAAAACAACATTATAACACTGGTCCATACACATATATCTGCATAAACACAAAAGCTCCAAAACAAATGAACTCTCACTCTCCCTCTCTCTCTCTCTTTCATAAAAACAGCCAGCCAGCCTATACAGTTCTTCTATGGAGTTATCCTCAACAATGAAGAGAGCTAAATCTCTCCACTGACTCTGCTTCACCACCAAGCTTCTTTTTTTTTTCTTTCTTCTTCTCTGTTTCGGTCTCTTAAGCTCCAATTCTCTAATTACGCATTTCCAATTTCTCACCGCACTAACGGAATTAGGTCTAAATAATCCCCCATTTCCGGCGTAATGCGGAGTTAGAAAAAGTACTAGTAGATATGTTCAAGCCGGTGCGATGGTGGAGCGACAAGAACAGAATCAAAGCTGTTTTCAAGCTGCACTTTCATGCATCTCAGGTACAAAGACTCGATTTTTATGTCTCTTTTTTGGATTTTGTGATAACATATTCAAGCATTCTTCAATGATTGAACATGTGTGGTGTGGATAGAATTAGAAAGAAACACAATGCAGTTATAATTATGTATCACATTATCTACTTTAAGATTAGCTTTGCCTATGAAAATGGTGTAGACAGAGAGGGGGAGAATTAAGCATTGTGTGAAATTGATCAGGTGACACAGGTTGGAGGGGATGGATTGATGGTCTCTGTTGTTCCCGGTGACACCGGAAAGCCCTCTTCGAAATCGGACAAGGCAGCAGTTCGAGATGGGGGCTGTGTGTGGGAGAATCCAGTCTATGAAACTGTCAAGTTCAATCGGGATCCGAAATCAGGCAGGATTCAGCAAAAGACATATTACTTCATCTTAGGCACGGTACTGTAGCTTGCTCAGGAAGATGGCATTTGTTGTGTTTCTTGGCTTTTGTTGAGATGATTGATTCGTTGCTGAGACTGCTTTCTTGATGTTTTTCGTAGGGTTCATCGAGGGCAGGAGCTGTGGGAGAGGCTTCCATTGATCTTTCGAGTTATGCTGAGGCAAGCAAGCCCTCCTTAGCGTCTATCCCACTCAAGAACTCAAATTGTGAAGCCGTGCTTCATGTGAGTTCCCCTCTTTGTCGAGCATTCGTGTAACACTTCATTTGCATTTTCTATGAGTTGGTTGAGGGATCCTTTTCCTTCCCTTTTTTTAAGTTGTGTTTTCTTGACTGATTGCTGATCTGATAAAGATGTCTCAACAGGTATCTATCCAGAGGGTTCATGATCAAAGGTAGTGATAAATACTGTTCTTTATGTTCTATTTTCATGTATTGATGCTCGTATATATTCGAGAATAATACTCTGACTCTCTCCACAGGGAGATTGAAGAGAATGAGATTGCAAGTTTGCATTCTCAGGATCATGATGTTGATGGAACAGTCAGAAGCGATTTTGTTGAAGTAATCTCATGTTCTCTACAACTACTTCCTTTTAAGGCATTTGCTTTGGGTGGTACATATCTTAGACTGATAAGAATACTATAATGGGATTGAGCAATTTTGAAGTTGTTTGATCATTCAAAAACTCAATCCTATGAGTGTTTTCAATCTAATATATTGCCCAAAGTGAAATTGTTTAGTGATGAGTACTCATGTAGAGTAATTCTCTTGATGTTCTTGTTTAACAGGATGCACCATCTAGTAAGGCTGAATTTGAGACAACACTCCGGGCTTCTAGTGGATCGGACATCACCCTGTCGAGCTCTGGGAGCAGCTCTGGGCTAGAAGCACCTTGGGAGATGCAGATGAAGACCGAGCCTGTTGTGTACTTGTCGCCTTCGACAAATTTGGGGCCAAAATCTGACACGCCCTCCCCAGTGCACAAAGAGCACCAGAGGTCGTGGGAGTGGGTGAGGGACTCTGCCCCCAATGACTCTCAAACCACCATAAAGGAAACTTTTCTAGATGAGGAGGCTCCGGATGTTCTGATCGAGAAGCTGAAAGCTGAAGTTGCTGTCCTGTCGAGACAGGCTGACATGTCCGAGTTAGAGCTGCAGGCGCTACGGAAGCAGATTGGGAAAGAGAGCAAAAGAGGGCAGGATCACTGGAGAGAAGTTGTTTGCTTGAAACAAGAAAGAGATGCTTTCAAGGAAGAATGTGAGCGGCTCCGAGGCAAAACCAAGGCTAATTTCCTCTTTGATGGAGTGGATTCACAGACGGTTGTTGATGAACTCAGGCAAGAACTGAGTTACGCAAAAGAGTTGAACACAAACCTTCGTGTTCAGCTCCAGAAGACTCAAGAGTCGAACTCTGAACTGATTCTTGCAGTGAGAGACCTTGAGGAAATGCTGGAGGAGAAAAATAAGGAGATGGATGGAGGATCGAGACAATTGGCAGTCGTTTGTCAGCTCAACAACACCGATGATGATGAGGATGATGAGGATCAGAAGGCGCTGGAGGATATTGTGAAACAGCATGGTGAAGTTGAGGGAACGTCTCTTCTAGAACAAGAAATTACCGAGCTCCGAAATGAAATAGAGTTCTACAAGAGGGATAAAGACGAGCTGGAAATGCAGATGGAGCAGCTAGCCCTTGATTATGAGGTCATGAAGCAGGCTAATCACGACATGACATGTAGGCTCGAGCAGAGCCAGATCCACGAGCAGCTAAAGATGCAGTACGAATGCTCGTCTCCCGACACCAATGCTGATGAACTCGGTGCCTGCATTGAGAAGCTGGAGCACGAATTGCAGAGTCGTACAGAGGAGTATGAATCCTCACTTGTCAGAATAAGTGAACTTCAAGGCCATGTTTCAAGCCTAGAGAAGGAAGTTGAGAAGAGAGCACGTGGTTTTGAAGCTGATGTGGAAACCCTCACACGCTCCAAAGTCGAGCAGGAGAAGAGAGCGATAAGGGCTGAGGAAACACTGAAGCAGATGAGGTGGAAAAATGCCAATGCAGCGGAGCGGCTGCAGGATGAGTTCAGGAAGCTTTCTGTGCAGATGGCATCGACATTTGAGGCCAATGAGAAGTTGGCCACCAAGGCTCTGGCGGAGGCAAATGAGCTCCGTGTGGACAAGGCTCGCCTTGAGGAAACGCTCCGTAGGATTTCTGAAGAGCACCAGTCAGTTGAAGGAAATTATGAGGCTCGATTGCGAGAAGTTACAGTCCAAGTTACCACGATGAGCAACCAAATAGAGAAGTTGCAATCAGATATACATGACCGAGGCATTCAGCTGGAACGCCACAGAGAGATTGCTGGAAAAACGGAGAGACTCCTCTCGAATGAAATCTCAATGCTCAAAGAGGAGATTGAAGAACAGATTGCCAAGAACAAGATTCTATTAGAGGAGAAGGGGAGTATGAAAGATGTGGTGCACGAGCTTGAGAGAATGAAAAAGTCGATTAAGGAAATGGAGTTGCTTGTGGAGCAAGGGAACGATGAAAAGGTTGAACTCGAGGGCAAAGTCATGGTTATGAAGATGGAGGCTGAAGAGTTGGATAAAGAATTGAACAGACTAAGATCTCTAGTGAAAGAAAAAGAACAGACAACAGGGAATCTGCAGTCGGAGCTGGATTCTCTCCGAGCTCAGTGTGTTGAATTGAAAGATTCTCTATCAGTTAACGAGGCAGAGAAAGAGGGTTTGAGGAAGCAAGTTTTGCAGTTGAGAAGTGAGCTCAAGAAGAAGGAAGATGCATACAAAATCATGGAGAGGAAAACTAGGGATGGCAGTGGTAGAGCAACAGCTGCTGATGCAATAAAAACTGGTCCAAAGACAAGCAAGCCCGCTCCTCGTGGATCCAAGGAGGCTTCAAATCTCAAGGAGAAAATAAAGTTGCTTGAGGTTAGTAAGTCTGCACTTTTTATGAGTTTTATCAGATTATTGAATGTATTCATATGTATATATTGATCTCCATTACTGTTTTCAACAGTGTGAAATCAATTTGAAGGAGACTTCTCTTGAAAAATCAGCTCATGCATTTTCGGAGAAAGAAAAGATTCTTCACAAGAAAATTGAAGAGTTGGAGGAAAGACTGAATGTAAAAGAAGTTGAAAAGGTTGGTTAAGTTAGTTACATGTCGTTTGTTTACCCAGCAAATGATCTCTCTTCGAATTTTTGTTTCACAACAATTTTAATAATGAATTATGCTGCAATGCAGCCACTTTTGGAGGATCAAGCTTCCAAGGGTAGATTGAGCGAAGAAGAAGCAAGCAACGGCTTATCAGACATTGAAGAACTGAAAAACGAAATGGGATTAGTAATGGAAAGAAACAAATCAATGGAAAAGGAATTGAAGGAGATGCACGAGAGGTATTCAGACATGAGCCTCAAGTTTGCAGAAGTTGAGGGCGAAAGACAACAGCTTGTAATGAAACTTCGCAATCTAAAGAACATGTCTCCTTCGAAAAATATGTTTGCTCCGGTTAACTGGTAAGGATGTTTAGTGTGACTGTTTCATACTCAAAAACTTGTAAATTGTGAAAATTTGTTGTTGGTTCATTAGAAATAAGATGTAACATACATTTCAAGATTGATCTATACCGTGTAGAGGATGCGTTCAGACACAATTTTTTCATTCTATTTTTCTTGTCTTGTAGTATTATACATAAGCCTGAATGTTGGTTTATAGCTATTGATTTTGCAGTCATTTTTTTTGGTTAAAAGTCGATTGTTGCATATCAGTATCACGATTAATTTTGGTCAAAATAGTTGTAATGTTTTGCACAAATCAAACATAAATAAAGAAGATATATTGAAGATAAAAGCTGCTTTTAACCTTTGAATTAATGATTCATTTATAAGAAAATCAATGAAAGAGATGAAACTGTTAGCTGCACTAGTTAAGGTTTGGTTTAAGATTTACAATTATGCATCAGCAAAACTGTATCTGTTATGCATCTCTAAATTCAAGTTGTAACAATTTATGGTATTATATCTTCCAAAATCAAATAACCAAAAACTTTGTATCTACATGTTAAATAAACGCAAAATTTTGTATTATTTCCACAAAATCAAACTATCTTCCAACAAACCATATTGCCCTCGAGAAAATAACATGCAACAGAAGATGGAATGATACTATCCGTCGAAGTCTGTCACCTAATATTATTTCATATAAGGTTTTCTATCAAATACACAACTACTACTCAACCAAATAAAGTTAGAGATGTAGGATTGTAATTTACTACTCAAGTCCGAAATGCTTTATGTGCAAAGTGAGAAGCGCGACAAGATAGACATCCCGTGTCTCTTTTCAATATCAATAGTCTCCAACATTCTCCTTACACGGCCTGGCTCATTAGCAGAAGTTGGGTTTCAGAAAAACCAAGGATCCATCATAAGGAGCAAGACTGCGAAGAGTAACAGTAAGCAATAACCTCACCTCCAGCGCTGGCATCCTTTGCTTCCAAGTTAGCTCATCTTTTCAACAACACCTGCTGTGTCACGTATAATGTATTACAACTAAATTCGTTTCATGCCATTAAAGAATTCTGATCCCTTCCATCTTGTCAAAAAAAAAAAAACTACTGTTCTACCTGGACGCAATTCAGATGGCCATAGAGACATGTGAGATGAACAGTATCGCCATTTGATACAGGTTCATCAATGTTACCATCAAAATTATCTGAAAATGCACATAAGTTCGAGAGTTAGCAAACAAAGCAACCTCAAGCTTTAACTTGCATCATAAATAGTATAAAATGTTTGCTCTGTTGGCTAAACTCAGACTAGTGGTTCACTAGCTAGCCATTAATTTTGATTATACTGAATAAAAACAATTCACCAAAATATGCAGACAACATAAAACAAGGTATTTATTTAACATGCACATTCTCACAGGAATCCAGCAAGTAAAAGAACTCCAATAGATTTGCGGAAAAAGGAAGCAAAACAGTGACCAACATACAAGCAGCCCAAGTTACTTTGACATTAAGACACCAACCATACTAAAAAGTCTTGTTTATTAGATTACCAAGACCAGAATCTGTAATTTTGCATGCATCCAAATAAGGGAGTTGAGTATGATAAGCCAGACAATTTTCTCAGGCCCTCACTAAACACAATGATATATTTAAATTCTCCTGATTAAAGACGAACCAACCAATAGTACGAAAACTGACGTTCAAAGTGACTAACAGAGATTAAAGTGCCTAGATTGCTTATAACATGCTATCAGATATGAACAAAGAGCAATGTGCCTTGCACTGCTTTATGTATGCCAATGAGGTTATTGAGTATTGTTGTCAGCTTTCCAAATTACATTTGATTTACAAGTAGTACCTGATTATATGTAACCCAAAATTCTAACAGTTTTTTGTTAATAATTACCATACTGAATCGAAACTAGGATGGGTCTACTGTACACCTTAGAGTGTAAGAAACTTACAGCTTGAACAGTGCCCAGGTACACTATCATTTGAATACATCAGCACTACACACCATTAAAGCCAGCAGTCACTAGAGTTGATTCTCTGGGCTTGACTTGCCACAGCCCCATATTCAGCACTAGATGTCAGCAACATCATCAACATCACTAGGTGTTCCGGATTAACACTGCTCTTTGGATTTTTCACTTTACGATGCTGAGAAAAGGATAAGATTGAAAAGAAACACCAATCACCAATAATCATTACACGAGCAAAGTCCATCTTTGAAATGATGAAATCTATTTGCATCTCTCAAGATAATCTCACGTCCAGTAATCTTCGAGATTAATTTAATAGCCGTATGACAATCTCCACAAACCCTCAGGTTTTTCATAACTCGAATAGGTACCCCTTCAGGTAATTTCACAAGTCCAAACACCACAGCCAACTTTTCACTGTGATGTGTTAAGTTTTGTGCCTTTTCTTCCTCTTCCACATCATGGAGGGAAAAGGCTCCATCAGGGTTATATCCAGCTTCCCTTAACATTCCACTTAGCTTCTCCCACGTTCTAATAATCAACATATGTTCAGGGTGCGGTGTGCTCTGTCCACCAGTAAACATATGCACTTCTTTGTCCACCTCAATCCAACTACAACCAGGTGGTTTGCTAACCTTCCTACACTTCATCTTCTTCCTCAGCGTAGCAACATCGCCCCATCTACCTTTTGACGCGTAGATATTTGATAATAGGACAAAAGGACCAGCATTTTTGGGTTCAAGTTGGACAAGCTTCTTCGCGGCAACTTCTGCAAGATCAGAATTCATGTGGTTCCTACATGCACCCATCAGAGAACCCCAAACAATGGCATCTGCCTCTACAGTCATTTCATTTATCATATTATAAGCCTCATTCAGTTGGCCAGCTCGCCCAAGCATATCAACCATGCAAGCATAGTGGGCAGTGGTTGGCTCAATCTTATATTTTGACTTCATGGAATCAAATATTTCCTTCCCTTCCTTCACTTTTCCACTGTAACTGCAACCAGATAGAACTCCGATGAATGTTATATCATCTGCATGGATACCTGATGAATACATTTCTCTGAACACTTGTAGCGCCTCATCTCCTAAACCATGTTGGGCATAACCTGTAATAAGAGAGTTCCACATCACTATATCCTTGCAAGAAGATCTATCGAATACTACTTTCGCCTTGACAACATCACCACATTTCATATACATAGTCATCAAAGTAGATGACAAATATACATCATCATCAAACTTGGACCTCAATACTTGGGCGTGTATCTGTTTACCATGATCTAGAGTGGCAAGAGTGGCACAAACTGAAAGAATACTGATTAGTGATGGGAAATGTGACTTAACTCCCTCGCTCTGCATCAGACGAAACAGACTAAGTGCTTCTAATTCAAATCCTTTCCGCTCATAAATTTTAATCATAGCCTCCCAGGTCCCATTATCCTTTTCCCTCATCAGGTCAAAAACTTTCCTTGCTCTAGAAACTTCCCCATTCTCTCCCAACCCAATAATCATAGCATTGCAAGCAACAACTGATTTGATTGGCATAGCCTTGAAAAGCTCCCAGGCATCCTCAGTCCTCGCACATTGAACGTAGCCCATAAGCATCGCCGTCCAAGTTACCTCATTTCTTTCAGGCATGACCTCAAAGAGTTTCCTAGCGATATCTGCCTTCCCATTCTGTACATAACCTGAAATCATCGTTGTCCAAGAAACTACATTTTTCTGCTTCATGCAATCAAATATCTCCCGTGCCTCATCCAACTGACCTTTTGAGCATAGCCCTCCTATCATAGTAGTTTTGGCGACAACATCCTTCACAGGCATCAGATCATAAATTATTTTAGCCTCATCAATCCTGCCTTCACGGATCAGCCCATTCAACATGACTGTCCACGATATAACATTCTTCATTGGCATCCGCCAAAATAATGCCTCCGCCTCTGAAACCAAACCTTCTTCCACATACCCTCTAACCATGGCAGTCCAGGTTATGACATTTCTTTCCCTTTCAGGCATTAGATCAAATACTTCTCTAGCTTTCTTGACCATCCTATTCTTAATGTACCCAGAAATCAAGCCATTCCAAGAAACTGTATTCTTTTCTGGCATTGCATCAAACAAGCATTGTGCTTCATTCGGCTGGCAGTACTGAAAGTATCCAGATATAATAGAGTTCCATGAGGCAATAGTTTTTTGTGGAGTTCGATCAAACAACTTTCGTGCCATTTCAATTTCACCCAGACGGACATAATAAGTGATTTGAGAAGCAGTTGCCATGTCAGTGCAAGAACAATATCCTCGGTATTTAATTCTGAAGCACTGCAGTGACTAAAACTGGGTCAGTTGTCCAACTTCAAATTTTCAACTTAAGTGTAGTTTAAAATAACAACATATAAATGCGAGTCACACTATTTTTCCCTTTCCATCATAGATTTTCAGTCCATAGATATGTTATGAAACTTCTTCATTCTCTCCAGTGAATTTTATGAATCGTAGAATGCAACAGTTAGATGAAACATTGATGTCGTTGTTATGCAAAATAGATGCTCTTTCCCTTTTATTAAAGCTAAGCCCCTCTTAAAGATTATGAACAAATATTCACTGCTCCAGCAACCGCAACAGTATTTAATTGACCTCATACATATCAGACCGAGCTATTAAAAATGATACTGCATTGCCAGTTTTTTATGCAATCGTTCAATTCTCATGAAAATCATTCACAAGAGTTACCAAATATACTTAATTACTAAATCATGTACCTTTGTGATATGTGCTTCGGCGGCAGAGGAGCAACAAAAGGATCGGAGGTTTAAGAAGAGAAAGGGAATTGTGTGAATGTTGATCAGCGGCTTAAGCACCACAGCAGTCGCCATCTCTCTCCGCCTCTGCTATGTTACTTGAGTGAGTAGGGTATCGCAATCGAATCTTGTGATGTTTCCTATCTATAACTATATGAGAAATTCAGTATCTGCAATCAGTATTTGGTTGTAAAATTAATTTAAATGTTTTAAGCAAAACAGAGTGGTCATGGCCGCCCTCCGCCGAGTCTCCGCCTGAGCTCTGAGCTCTCAACGATTTGAAGAAGACGTTAGGTTGAAGAAGGAATAATCATTGGGCTTATTTGTATTGGGCCATTGTTAGGCTTGCTTTGGTGTAACAAAGCCCAAGTCCAACTTTCCAACATCAGATTTCCAGATGAATATATTTTTACTCTTGAAACATGATTAAAATTAATTAGCAATAAAAAATAATTGAACTAAGTTTAAATGAATAGTTTTATTGGATTGATTTATAGTGTTATGGTATGCAGTATATGGTCGGTTACAGCAAAGAAAATATAGTCGGCGTCACATAACTTCACAATTAGTTTAGTGTTGTAATTAATGTGTATTTGTTTTCCGATTTATAAAGCAAAGGGAGTTTGTATAATTCAGCAACAAATCACGATTCATATTCCAATTCTTTGATAACAAAGGATCCTCACCAGCTCACTGGTTTACATTTTGATTACTTTTGAATAATTGGAATCTTCTGAATTTATGTGATGCACGTTTTAAGTTGAAACACTCAATTATTCATGTGTTTAGTTTTTGACACGTTCGCTACTATTTCACATTTCCAAACATCTTCATTAACCCTAATTAATATCGCACCAATATGGGGAATTTAAGAACAATGCATTATTTCAATTTTGTATTATTATTTCTGACCTATGGCTTAATTTGGCCATTTTCTTCAAATGTCGTTGGATCAAATTTCCGCCCACATATTTATACATTAAACCAGGGGAATAATTATTATAATTCTGACATTCGCGCCACACATTGTAACCCTTTTACTTTTGTATATACGTATAAAATTTATTCTTTTACAAGAATGGAGTTCATGTACAATACACACTCCAAAAAAACATGATTTGCTCCAAAAAAATGCTCAATTCCTCAACAACAACAAAAAAAAAGGGTTACATCTAAAAAATATGAGCTACACATACATATAATTCACATTTTTTTGTTAAGCATGGCATACGTTATCACTAGAGCCATAACTAAGGCTTGATCTACCTGCGGTTCTACAACTAATGTTAGCACATCATCTCCCAATGCAACTCCACCTGCTGTTTGCTTTCCTATTACCTGCACATTCATCAAAAATTATCTCAATCTTGCACCAACAACAATCAACTTGAGGCTTAAATTTACACATAATTAATTAACCACGTTTAAATAAATTAATTAATTAATTACTCACCTCAGCCAACACTCGCCCCTCGTTATCCATAATCTTAAACATCAATTTCCTTTGAAATCCCAAAATCTTCAACATTATTGTAACGTTATTACATCTCAAAACAACATGGCAAGAAACAAATTGACTTGCAAAAACTTTCCACTTTTTCTTCACTTTGAACCATGTCCCATCCCTATCAACCTTTGAGTTATTCCATTTTCGCCCTTCCCACCATTTGAAAAACACTAGTTTCTGCAGAAACATACAAGAGCTACACAATATTAATAAGATTATAGCATAACAACCAATAGGTCAGGAATTCGAGGCACCTGATGTATATGTATGCATGAATAGTACTACCTTTCTTCTAATGGAGAAGAGCACTTGGCCATGCAAGTTCATGAGTAGGGTTTCCGTGGTAGACTTTGTTTGGTAATTATCGACACGAAACACTACATCGCCTTGGGAGTTGAAGACGGTGCAGCCATTGCCATTGATCACAAGGGATTTCATCCAAACGGTGAAGATCTCTCTCGTTGACGAAGAGTACCCTTCATCATCGGAGCAACCCTCAATCATCGATCTTTTCGGGTATACCTTAGCCATTAAACTACCTTCTAAATGGCTTGGCTGACCTTAACACACTCAAATAGGGTATAAATATGATGATTGGGTTTTATTGTTTTTTTCTAATATTTTTAAAAAACAAGAATACGTGTGCAGGTAACCTCTATAAGAAAGGCCAGATTAATTGGAGGAGGAAGCAGCTGCTGAATATTTTGACTTTGTTAAATTTATTACTAATATCTGCACGTTTGAGTTGTGCTAATGCCAGTTTGTCATCATTTGAAGCCTGCTTCTATAGACTATTAAATTATATGTATCATTTTTATAAGGCTTGTTAAGTCAATCATTAAATTTTTGGGCACAAGTTTGTTGGGTTATAAATATAATTTTATCTGTAGTTATGTTTTATATATCTATTGATATTAAACAAATATCACAAAAAGAATAGGAAAGAACAATTTTTACTTAGATTGAACTATATATTTGGTACCTAAATTTTAGATTGGTGTGAAACGCAAACCTCAAACTTTAAAAATACTCTCTCCGTCCCGGATAATTCGGATCACTTTGACCGGGCACGGGTTTTAAGAATTGTAATGAAAAGTGGGTTGAAAAAGTTAGTGGAATGTGGGTCCTACCTTTATATATTAGTTTTATAATAAAATGTGAGTAGGAATGAGTTAGTGGAATATGAGGTCCACTACCAAAAATGATAAAAGTAAAATATGACAAATTATATGGGACGGATCGAAATAGAAAACTGGGACGAATTATCTGGGACGGAGGGAGTATTACTTTTGCGCTTTTTGGATTTTTTAGTCCAAATTACCACTCAGCATTTAAAGGACATTTTAGTCTATACGTGATGAGAGAGACTGCCACCGTTTCCTTTTCTAAATTTGCAGAGAAATAGAATAAAATTTGTGTATAATAAATCAATCCTAATATTAGGATAGTTTAATTTATTTGAATTTCTCTTTGAGTATCGCATTTGATACATCCAAAGTTTAAGTGCAAAAAAGTTAGTTCGTTTAATTAGGAGGTGTGCTTGCGTTTTTCATTTTGACGATGAAACGCACATGTCAATAAGTTGGTCCCTCTAACTTATAGTCGGTAATACGGTCCCCTCTAAGGATTCAAACCACCTAAATGGTTACCACGGAGATGTGTTTTTATTCATTTGATAAAAATAATTTTTGCAGAACACGAAATAGTTAGTCAATTACTAGTCCTGAAACATAATTAATTAATCTCAATTTATGTCACAATTAGCAAAACTAATAAAGTAGCTAGGCGTTGCTATAAATTGCGAATTTAAAAATGATTGTCAACCACATCAACGTGCATTGTTATATTTTCGCTCTATTATGTGATAGAGTTATATAAGTTGCCACTCAATTTCTATGTATATGCCATTCATTTCTCAGTCGGGGGTTTAATTCACTATTTTCACACAAAAATTAGTCTCGACGAATGAAAATATTACACTCATGCATGATAAGTACTCAAAATCAGGAAAGCATTAATTCTTATTAATTGATAGTGGTGTATAATATATTGCATAATCTTCAAAATTTCACACGGATAAATTAAGCCGATTTGCTATTAGTATATATATAGAGCAAGACAAAAGAGTAACACGCGATAGATCATGATATTTTCTCAATATTGATTAGGTGAGAGCCTGATTTAGTTTAGTACTTATATTACAAGTTGCTCTTATGTCTCAATAATTTAGTTCGAGTTGTTCAAGTGCATTATTTTTTAAGTTTATAAAAATTTCGAAATGATTGTATATATTTTAATTAAACAAAAAGCGCATAACATGCATATAATTAGTGTCAAAAATTAATGTATAATAATTTCTATACATACAAATCAAATGAGGCATCTTTATTTTCTTGATGAGATGATCTCATTTCTCACATGTACACATATTGTAATCAAATCACGCTTATCTAATCTTATGAATGCATGTCGTTTGGCATTTTTCATTGACATCAAAAAAATCAACGTACACGTGAATATATTAGCATATATAGTGAATTTAACTCGAGATATTTCATTAGGGAATTCAATTCTAGCTAGTAGCCAATATTTTACTCCTATCTAGATAGTCATTAATCCAATGTTAGGCGAAGTAGTCCAAGTTCAAATCAAATAAAATGTAGAATCTATTAGTCAGAGATGAAGTTCTATCAATATAAGACATGCAATTAATGTACATGATTCCCATCGCAACCACATGATGTACCACTCTAAATAAAAATATTTCTGTGTCTTGGTATATCCAAATGTCGATGTGGTCGATAACGACTTATTTCTTTCGCTAATCGTTTCAAATTAAGTAGTTGTTCATCTAAGATATGTGTGTTCATTAATTTAGCTAACAATCATCTCCGGTTAATTATTCTAAATTCTAATTATTGTTTTAATTAAGGATATTGGCATCTAATATCATGAAACTTTCAAAAAGTTGGGTTTTTCCCACGAACTTTAAAATTGGCAAATAATATCACAAACTTTACATCTGGTTTATTTTTTCCCATGAATGAAAAACTTCATGTTATTTTAATAGATTAAAGAAGAATTTTGGAGGGTGTGCTTCAAGAAAAACAATCTTCAATGATTGAAAAACTTGAAGCTCTCAAAATTGTTGTCGATAAATTACGGAAAAAAAATCTATTTCATAATATTATTGGTGGGAATTTTTTCATTCGGTGGAAAAAACAAACACGGGATAAAGTTCGTGATATTATTTGTCAATTTTAAAGTTCGTGGAATAAACTCAATTTTTTTAAAATTTCATGATATTAGATGCCAATATCCCTTTAATTAATTAGGCCTCGTCGAACAACGCCTTTTTATTCTGTTGGTTTCACCTCTCTTAGCATGTTACGGAGTAATTTTTAACAACCAAAATTTTACGAAATAAAATTCAATAATTATAGTAATTTAATAATCGATTCTCAACGTTTTGTTGCAAAATATCTTGACCCAATTTTTTGAAACATTTGAGTGATGTCGAAATCTTTTGAATCATAGTAGTAAATTTCTCTCTTATTTTGCTAGTCAACTTTAATTTGGAGATGAGTTTTAGATGTTTATTCGACACTGAAACTCAAAATTGAGGACCTTTGAAGACTATTGTTCGAATTATTCTCGTATATATCATCACACTGTGAAATTAATGGCATGGAAGGCCTTCAATCTATTTTGAGTAACGTTGAATATAATGTACGTCAATTTTGAGTTCCAAACTTTCCCAAAGAATAAGATAAAAGAACTTAAGATATCACTAATCAGAAGGTTGAGTTTGTTGAAACTTGAAACAATTTGAAATCATTAAAGTCTAATTAATTTGCAATAGCATATATTGAACGGTTGAGATTTGATTTATATAATTATCTTATTCTAGTATATAATTAATAGGTTTAGTTAATTTGTCGGCAATAGTCCTCATCAATTAATTTTGTAAGAATTCTTTTCTGATGAGGCATGCATATAATCAATAAAAAAAATTTTTGAACAAGCTTTGACCCTTAATTCATTATTAGGTACAATATGTTTGGCCCTTATATTTATGTGCGAATCTGGCTCACCAAACATGTTTAAGGGCATAATTAATTTAGTACTACTACTATTTGAATTGCCAATGAGTTCACTCTATTTTCAACATTGGCTGTGATTTTATTGTAGTAGGAGTACTATAAATAAAGTTGTCGTACATGATGAAGGTGCTTTGAACACGTCTATTATTTGTGGCTGAAGGACTGGAGTTTATAGTATAATATAAAGGAAAATATACATTTAGTCCAAGTAATTTGTCTTTTCAAATATTCCATTTAATCAAACTATTTTAATTAACAGCATGACTCAAAACAAGTTCTCTGAATTGCAGTTTGAGTTCCTCAAAAATTGTGTTCTGGTTTCCTTCAAAGTTTAAAATTTGTCACGTATAAGGTACAAATTAACTTTCATGTGGTGAAGTTCTTGTACTGTTTGACCACCCTATTTAACTTGTATATGCTTGTTAATGAATTTCACTAAGCAAAATATACTTCTACTACTATTATATTTTTCTATTAGATGTGTTTTATGTTGAGAAAGTGACTAAGATTTTTTTACATATTTTTGCAAGATTTTAAATCACTTCGAGATTGACAAGATGCTATTTGCAGTGTATGATGTTCAGTGTACCAAACTTATTTCCACTTTAAATTTTTCCTCTTTTTTTCTATTCTTTAATTCAATATTTTAATATTAGCTTAATTTTGCAGTTGATTCCATCCAATTAGAATATACTATAAGTTTTTCTATCATTTAATTAATTGCACTTTTATCGCTAATTATTATTATTATAAGGATTGATGAATCTCAAGTAGGATATGACAATTTTAAAATTTCCAAATTTTAGAAATAAATTAAAGTTATACTGTCATACTATAGCAAATAAAACAATCTTTATTCTTATAGAATTTAATTTACATATCGATGTTATAGTGATATACAAAGTGAATTTAATTGATTGCAATTTGTAATAGTAACAGTAACAGTAATTAACTTGTTCAAAGACATAACAGAACTAAACTATCAAAACATATACTAGTACAAAATTGAGTCCCTATTCGCACTATGAAAATATTGCTGGTAAAGATCATTTTTCAACTATCATTTTCTACCTAAGAGTTTACACTTAACACAGTGTATGGATTGATTATATCCAATCAAACTCATCTCCTATTTACATCCCTTAATTAATTAATTAATTAATAGTCACAGTTTTCCACTAATCAAGCCGTAGAGTGTTACAAGTGCCATCACAAGCGATTGGTCTGCACGCGCCTCCACAGTTAATCTCAACACATCTTCTCCCAAAACAACCCCTTCTGCTGATTGCTTTCGTGTCGCCTGAAATTATTTTCAAAAATGTTAACAAATTACAATCGCCTTTGATTAATCATTATTTAACACTTAATTAAACAGATTAATTATTTAATTAACTAACCTCAGCCAAAATCTGGCCGGAAAAGTCTGTGATCTTCAGATTTGATTTCCCTTCAAATCCTGTGATTGTGTAACTGCTTTCATCACATCCCACTGAAACCTGGCACGAATTATCCTTTCTCAAAATTCCGCCATTTCGCCTTACTCGAATGTACGGTTTCTCCATTCTCACGACTGAATCGATCCATTTGAATCCCTCCCAACTTCCAAACCCCAATTTCTGCAAAAATCCGAAAAATCGACCGTCTCAGCACAAATTCACAAATCAAAAGTACATAAGTTAACAACCGAAATCGAATTTCGAATTACCTTTCTGTTTAAAGAGAAGAGGATATTGCCGGTGGAGTCCATGAGAAAGGCCTTGCTGCTGCATCTCTGTTGATAATTATCGACTCGGAAAGCGACGTTTCCGTCGGAATCGAAGACGGTGCAGCCATTTCCATGGCAAACGAGTGATTTCATCCAAATCGTGAACGTCTCCTTCTCCGATGAAGATGAACAAGTGTTTGCCGATGGATTCGGGTGAATTTTCGCCATCGATTTTGATTTAATTTGTGGATTAATTGGAAAGCTGAAAAGCCCTAATTTGTGCGTGTTTTTTGAGTTCACGGAAACGGCGTGTGTATATATATACATTTATGTGATGAGCGAAATGAAGGTTCCTTTGTTTAAACTTTAATTAACTATTAATTTATTTGGGTAATTCAATTAACTAAATAATAAAATAATTATTCCAAAGCAGTATTATTACGACATGCTAATTTATTTGTTTTTATTGGAGTTTGGCGTCACTAAAGGTCGACAAATTTCCTTTACATTATGGAGCGAGCACTATGCAATTAGATTTGTATTTACAAATAATCAAAAAGTTAAATGGTGGTGGAGCCTAAGTGCTTCTCCTGAAATAAAGTTCCATCGTTATTTTTATATATATGTAATTTGTAACATTGCGCATGACGTAGGTGATACGATAATGTATATTTATCAGTTACCAAACAAATTTTCTCATATTATTAAATTTGTGATCTTATCTGTTCTATTGATTAAATGTATCTTTGAGGGGATTATTACGTTTCATGTGGCATTAGTAAGATGACAGTTAGTAGATATCTTTTCCATGTTTATCTTTAATTAAAAATTACTACAAGTATAAGAAAACCCTAATTTTGCCTCCTCGCTATGGAGGGAGATCGTTTTAACTTTTACACTACTTTTCGTATTAAAAAAAGCATAAAGTTTATTTGCCACACAATTTCCAAATCGCATTAACATTACATCAATATTGCAACTAATAGATTTTGGTTTTTGACATAATTTTGCTTTCAGAGAACTGAACTTCCAATTATTTCGAAATTTTGTGCAATCTCCAAATTATGACGAATTGATATCATAGATTCATAATTGCAAACATCTAATTACAATGTTCCTATCACTTCGAAATTTTGTGCTATCTCCCAATTATTACGATTTGATATCATCATTGCAATTTGCAAACATCTAATTACAATGTTTAATTTATTGATCATTTAAGTTACATATCAATCACATGAAGTTCATGAATTTAAACACAAATTTTATAGGTCAAATATAAAACAAAAAAAATTGTGTATATTTAAGCATAATTACCCTTTTAATTACTATGAGAGTCGTTTGATATCGATAGATTCAGAAATTAAGTGGCATTCTAATCGAAAAGTATTTAGAAAACGCTGCATTTGCACTTAAAAATATTATCTGCACGTTTCGGGCCAAACATTAATTATTAAATTGTCATAGTAGTTAATTTTTTATGAGTATGATGATTTTATGTGTCTGTCTTTACTTGAGCACACGGTTGTTGGACAGAAAAAAGACTGGGCAAAAACTGCAATAAAACTTTTCGAGTACAATTATGTATGTATGTCTGCCTGTCTATATATATAAATAATTGAAGAAAAAAGTACTTTTGGAAAGATGCCGTAATCCCCCTCAAAAAGAATAAGAAGATGTCATTACTAATATGGAATCCATAAACAGATACACTTATTAGGTAGACAACCAAGTTGCCCACATCACATAATATATAGTTTAGTGATTTTGTTAATTAATTAAGATTTTTGCAACGGTTCAAAGCCTCAAAGGATTAGTGTAGAAATGCACTTAATTAGACCCAAATTTCTTTGTAATTTAGTGCGAGGGCATATGCAAGTTTACACAAAATTTGGTGTATCTAATGTACATATAAGGATAAATCATTTTAGGAAAATTGATCCTAACTATTAATTGTTTCAAACGATGATAACTAACTGAAAAGCATGATTGTGAAACATAATTTGTCAAAAAAAGTATCCTGATGAATTAATATTTTCTTTTCAAGAACAATTTTATGAAAAAGTTTCATTTAGTCCAATTTGACATAATTTGATAGCGGAATGATGAATTAGCTTGTCATATTCTTAATTTTATGGGACTAAAGTTTTAGGTAGGGAACAAATTTATGATGAAAATCTTAATTTTAAATATGAGATGATCCTCTTTAATTAGTACTTATAATTATTGTTTGCA
Organism: Salvia hispanica; assembly: GCF_023119035.1. NCBI lineage: Eukaryota > Viridiplantae > Streptophyta > Magnoliopsida > Lamiales > Lamiaceae > Salvia > Salvia hispanica. Next base: position 48,926,783 of record NC_062967.1, read on the forward strand.
TTTTGATATGTATACATCTTACGCATAATTTTCGTAAAATACATTAATTTTGCATAAAAATCGAAAATTGTAAAACAAATTATATTATTGGTACAACTTTGTAATTAAGTGCATGTGTATAACCAAGAATGACATAAATATAAGTATTTTACAACAATTAAACATCCATATGTTTCAAATGACAATTGACTAAATCAAACACAGTCAAAGACCCAGGATCTAAATTTCTGAAAGTTGAATACAGTGTGGGATCATTTATGTATGTGATTGAAAAAATAATGAAGTCTCGATCAAATACAAATCCAAATCTTGGGTCAGAGTTCAAGTTCTGAAGCATCTCCATATTTATGTACAATAAGATCTCGATCTTCACAAGCACATGCAACCTCTAAAATAAACTACTATAATTAGTCACACACACTCTGGCCAAATCCAAAAACAGATCGATGTGTTGGAGAATCACTTATTTACTTCTGAATTCTGATATACTATTAATAAATCAAGTTTGTTCATTTAAGCATTATATAACTATTTCCCAATCATTTTTTTCTGCAGAGTTGAATGTATTATGTGTTGTGAGGAATTTCCACTATTTTAAAGTATTTCGAAGAGTAGGTGGCCATTTTTTTATGCTTAATTAAGTGTTCGGTTATCTGGAAGAAGTAGGAAATTGAGGTCATAGTACGTAATGAGGCAAAGTTTATTAAACAAGACAATATTATCCCTTGCATGTAATCTTTACTTTTTATTTTTATCTTCGTGGAATATTATTTGGGTTGAGCTACACGGGTTATTATTTATTAACTTATTATTGATTGTATAGCACAACAAATGGGTATCGTTAAAAATATTTTGAATAATTTGTCTTTTATCGACGTCAATGTGTTAGGCCGTGGTTTTGACTTTTGAGATAAAACCTAATAATACCATTAAAAAAAATGTAAGCACATTTTTTAGTCAATTAAGAGTGCTAATTTATGTTTTTAAATACATAATCAGCACTTTGAAATGTGTTTTCAGTATTGATGTTCCAACTAAAATTAAGGAATATTAACAAAAATTAGACTCAGAAAAGCAAAAAATTAAGATGTAGTGGACAGTCCTTAACTTAAGGATGTTTTTCTCCGCATCCCCAGTTTTGATCATTTTTCAAAAAATAAGACAATTAACTGCGTGTCTACTTTTGTGTTTTTATAAAAAAGTTTCTTATAGTGAAACGCTTCCATAGTTTTGTAAAGGTTTCTTCAATTGAATAGAGCAGTACTTACAAGACAATCCAATTAGACACCACATGAAGTGTATCTTAGATTGGGAGGTTTAAATAAGTTTCTTAATTAAGTACAAGGTCATTTTTCAAATCCCATGAACGGTAATTTTATAGTTAAATTTTTTAGTTTAATGTAATTTACACAATAAGTGCATAATATATTTCATATAACTTTTTTTAAAAATACTCATAATTTTCACGAGATCAAACCCCTATATATATAATTGTATGAATGAATATGAGATCGAAATAGTAATCGATGATTGTTTCTTAGCCAAGAAAATTCACTTTGACCTACATTTAAGAATTACAGAACTATGTGCATTTGCAATCTCCTATAAATACAGTATGAAAACTGAGAATAGATATGACTTCATTTCTCATCTATACTCTACCAAGCTACTACCATTTAATTAGTGTTATAATTTGTTGTTAATCAAGCCGTAAAGTGTGACAAGAGCCATAACAAGTGACTGATCAGCATGTGCTTCCACTGTTAATCTCAACACATCATCCCCCAAATTAACCCCTTGTGATGATTGCTTTTGTGTTGCCTCTGCCATAACCCTTCCCTCAAAATCTCTAATCTTCAAACTTGATTTCCCCTCAAACCCTTCAATCTTGTAGCTGCAGTAACCATCATCACTCACCACACAGCACACCCCTTTCCTCAGATCTCTCCTCACGCGAAAACACGCCTTCTCCGCTCTAACATTCGAATCGCTCCATTTGTAGGCCTCCCAACATCCAAACCCTAATTTCTGCAAAATTCGCAACTCAATCGTCTCAGCACATATTCACAAAACTAACATAAATAAACAACCAAAATATATAAATCTCGGGTTAAAATTACCTTTCTGTTCAAGGAAAAGAGGATGTTGCCGGTGGAGTCCATGAGAAAGGCCTTTGTGCTGCACCGCTGCTGATAATTATCGACACGGAAAGCGACTTGGCCGTTGGAGTTGAAGACCGTGCAGCCATTTCCGTGGCAGACGAGGGATTTCATCCACACCGTGAACGTTTCCTTTTCCGATGAAGAAGAGGAAGATGATGAACAAGTGTTTGCCGATGGATTCGGATGGATTTTTGCCATTGTTAATTTTAGATAATTAATGAAAAAAAGTTGGAGAGGATAGTGGTTTTTGTCTGTGTTTTTGGAGTTGAAAAGTGTTTGTATATATATAGGTGAAGTTAAGGATTCACTCGTTTTGAATAATTACAATAATAAGAAAACATGGATGACGAGAAGTTTCGCTTTATTTTGTTTTTAAGCTTGATTACGAATTTCAAATTCATATTTAATTGCGGGCTTCATCCGAAACGGTTTATTTGAATAGTTTAATGCAGCTTGTCATTACTAAATTGCAATGTTTTCAGGCTCTTTTTGCACGTCGTGAAAAGATAAAATAATATTTTAGTCAAGAACGCCTTTTCTCACACTTTCAACATTTCTGGAACACAATATTATAAATTTCAGATTAGAAGTAGTCTTTTAATAAAAAAAATTTGGAGTTTAGATTCTCTATCTCATCTTTGATGCTCAAATTGTGGTCTACTATTAACGTTAATTAAATTTTTCTAGCTCTATAATTATAATTCAGTATAAACATTTTCATAGTATATTATGTAATTTATTACTATTAGGAGTGCATTTTTAAATTATCAGATTATACTATAATTTTTAATTGTAAGTTTCTTTTCCGTCTAATATACATTTATATTTACGATAAATATGGAAAATAGTAATACTAACAACGGATAACACAATAATGCAATGCATTAGAATAGTACTCTAGCTACTAGTATTAATTATTTGGAAAAGTAAATGTAATTTGGACTTGTTTTGATTTATAGTACTCCATGTTAGAAGGTATATTTTCAATGTTTTTATTGATTACATTTAGATAGGACTTAGTACTATTAATAGATTAATCTTAGAAATTTCGTTAATATTTCTGATTTCAACTTTTGAACATCATATTTTACGGGACTGTGCTATAAGATGACGAGTTCATTAAATATTTAATAAATCTAACTAATTGCAGTGTTCTAATTGGATAAACGATGATACTCTATGCATCATTCGTTTTGTTTTATGGGAGTAGTTAATTGTCTTTTTCCAAAATACAATCTTATCAACTCATGAATCACATCTTCAATAAATAAATAAAGTTAGGAACAACGGTCTCCTAGATTAATGACGACATAAAACAAGCTTAGAAATGTGATTTTGTTGATTGATTCCAAAATTGTACATCAAATAGTCAAGAAATTCGATCTTCACTAGGATTGATTGTGCATAACCAAGTGTGTGAGTTATGAGTTTGGTTTGTTCGGGACACCCAATTAAGACATGGTATGAATGTTTTATTTCTTTGACATTATCATTATCATTATTATTATTATTATTATTATTATTATTATTATTATTATGATTATTATTATTATTATTATTATTATTATTATTATTATTATTATTATCCTAGAGCATCTTGCTAAAAGTGATGAATTTTATGCATCTTTAAAAATATATACATATAATTATAGGGTTATATTTTGACTAGCTTAATTTGTTAATTTGTCAACTCTGCACCTAAAAAAATATCAATAGAATTATATTAATAAATCAACACAAAGACATAAGTTGTCTTTGTATGTCAGTTAAATTTATATTGATATATAATGTCATCATATTGATATTTTTAATATGTGAATTGACAAACTTAGTTAGTAAATTAAGTTAGTAACAATTGTTCGCATACTATATTTATAAAACTTAATTTAGGTAGTGCTTATTTATAAAATGGTCCATATTAATTTTTAATTAATACTGTACAAAAGAAACAGTTTTGATTCGATTATCCTCAAATAATTTGTATCCAATTATATGGAAGAAGTCTGTGCGGACCGGCCAGATTATCATAACATACACTCCATAATAGTATCAGCATTCTAAATGTGCATTATTAATTTTCTCGTAATTAAGTATGTCCATAATTGACATGGTCTACAGTAGTCTACTCATTATTTACAGAAAATTATGCAATAATAATATATTTTTACAGAAAATTATGCAATAATAATATATTTACATGTGCACGACATAGATATAACTTTGTCAATATCAATAATATAAGTACTACTACATTATAGTCTATATAATAAAATTGTTTAAGAGGATAGAGCCCTTAAATAATCAGAATCAAATGTATGAAGTCCACTCAGCAGGTCGTCACCTTGGAATCTTAGACTTTTCTAAGATAGAGAAGGCCAAATGTTTTCCAAACACTTATTTTTCAATTATTTTACCAAGATGAGGGTTTCTTTCTCCATCCTCAATATTTTATTTTAACTGATCTCAATATTCAATGAAATGAGGTGCATGCAGAAAAGTGAACAACACAAATAAGTACGTAAAATAACATATCAAGATTAATATGCCAATCTTTCCCTAGATAACAAAATCTCTTTTTTGCAATAAATTAATTGCAATTTAAATCAATTATTAATTGCTCGATATTGTCGAAGAAATGTGGAATAAGCAAGTAATTAAGCAAAATATCAAGAGAGTATTGAGTGTACGTTTTTTTAGAAATACTGAATAGTATCATTCTTCTATTTTATAGGCTTCGTTCCTTTGACACGAATCGTGCTCAATCTGATTTCCAATTGTTAAATTTTTATATTTGATGTAATTATAAGAAAATAATAAGGATAATAGTCTTATTCCCAATCAATAAATTTCAATGTGTAATTATAAGAATTTGAGGAGGAAAGTAATGTAACTCCTAAAATGATGGAAAAATAACATAAACTTCTTGGATTATTTTTCCCCGTCTCAATCAAGGTGGATCAAGGTGTTCTGTTTCCTGTCGTCATTCCCAATCGTTCTCTTCTCTAGCTCTATAGTCTATATACAAACTGTTTGTCCCGTCAACGGATATTCTCCCTTCATTCATTTTAGGGCATCCATAATGGGGCGGAGGATGCGACGCCCTAAGCCCCGCCCTATGCTCCGCCACATTAGCATTCTATCCTCCATCACTTCCACCTGCAATGGGGCGGACTATAGCCCGCCCTAAGCCCCGCCCTATAGTTTTTACTTCTATTTTGTATTTAATTTATGTTTTCAAATATATCAAGCAAAATAAATAAATAAAAAGCAACACAATTAAGGCAAATCCTATATTTATTTAATTAAAAAAAAGTTACAAAATTAGAAATAAAAAAAATTGAACTACATATAAAAAGAGGCTAGTCTAAAGCATTCCCAACTTGCGGCAGAGGCCATCGATCATATCCTGGAGGTACGCGATTTGAGTCGGGTCGTCCATCTGCCTGAGGGCGTTGTGCGTGTCCAACAATGTCCTATAGTCGGAAGAGGCCACCAACTCCGTGTAGGCATGTGCCGCAGCCAAAGTCAGGGCAGTGGTCGCGCTCGGGGTCGCGCTCGGGGCCTGGTCAGGTGGCGCGGCCTGTGAGGATGTCGCCTTGCCCTTGGCAGCCTTGATGCCAGCGAGACGCCGGGAGGACATCGGTGTGCCAGAACTCTCATCCTCGTACACCGGATGGTTGAGGTCTATTGGAGCTGTGCCGCTGTCGCTGCTCGTATAATCACCGGCGAAGGTGCGCTTCGCCCTCTTCTTCGCCACCGTCGATTGGGGCAGCATACCTCCAACGAACTTCTGCTTCTCCTTCAAGAGCGCTCAGGACTGGTAGTGCTTGAAATCGTCGTACAATGACATGTACGACTTCACCGCTTTGTCGCGCACATCCGCGAGACTCTCGCCGCTGCCCTGCTCCCTCGCGCACTTCTCGTACTCCCCCGAGAACAAATTGACCTGCTTCTTTATTTGTTCCCAGTGCTTGCGGAGCGGCTCCCTTTGGCGCTTGTAGGCAGTCGGCGGCTTGGCCTCGTTGTATTTTTCAGCGATGCGCTCCCAATACGCAGTAATCTTCTGGTTGTTGGCGAGCACTGGATCCTCTGAAATATCAATCCAACACCTCGTCAAGACGATGGATTCTTCCGGTTGGTAGTTCGTCCTCCCCGGGGCGAACTCTCCATTCACCGTTAGAAGCGGCAACTTCTTTGCTTTGGTCCGTTTCTTCTTGGTGGTGGAGCCCGAGTCCTCGGCGGCGGCAACGGCGGAGGGAGCGACCGCGAGATGGGGCGGGTGGGAGAAGGCTCCATGTCTGACAGGCCGTACGAGTCCGTGCTGAAATCGGGATCGTACTGGGTGTTGATATCGAAGGGCCGGTATTCATCGGGTTCTGTACCTGGCCATCGTGCACCACCACCGAACATCGGACTATTCGGACTTGGATAATCTCCAGGATTCATTTTGTTTGAAATATTGAAAATGGAGTGAAAGGAGTGAAAATTGAGTGAAAAATGGGATGTATATATAGTGTGTGAAAATTGAAAAAAAAAATGAAAACGCGTTGCATCGTCCGCGAGCCCACATCCGCGGATGATGTGACGGAGGACGCGCATCATCCGCGGAGGATGGATCTGGCGCGGACGATTGAGAAGCCATCGTCCACGAGCCCACATTGACGGACGAAGGGGCGGAGGATGCATCGTCAGTCGGATCCTCCGCCCAATTGTAAATGCTATTAGTTTCTAAGGAATCAAGCCCAAATTTCCTATCCTGTATATGAAGAGTAATTTCTGATGGCCTCTCGAGTTTTGCTATGTTCTACTAATTTTTTCTATCCGCATTTGCACTCAATTTCTAAGTTTAATTAGCAAGATATTCCTTTTTATGTGTATTGGGCTGAGTTAGTTTGCATATTTGGTTTATTTTCAAGTTATCAGTTGTCCTTTACGGTAATCTATGAGTGATGAATAATGAGATGTTCAAATTATTAATTGAATTTTGAACGCTTTATTCGTTAGTAACTATAAATAGTCCATCAACACTTTACCAACTGAGGTGCTCCTTAAAAAATTTAAGATTTGGATACCGAATTGATCTAACTTTGACATGTATTTATAAGATGTTGAAATATCATAGTACTACTAAACTTTTTCATATTTATAAAGTTACAACAGTTTTGCTTATCATATCATATTTAATTCTGAAAAAAAAGTTTGAGAATATTTTGTTAAATATAAACGCAAGATATAAATTTGCAATAAGTAAAGAGGTCCATTGTAATAAGAGTTATGTTAAATCATTATTTGGCCCAATATAGAATATTTAGGTGGTTGTGGAAAATAGCTGTGATGGGTATTACTTACTGGGCTGACTTCGCTTCAGTCCACAAACTTAGAAGCTAAAGAAATCCCTAAACTGAAGACTTATAAATTCTTGCATTATTAAGTTAAGTACTCCTATTACATTTGTTGTAAGCTTCAAAAGTTGAAATTTCTGAATAAAATAAACGAATATAAAAATCGTTATTTTTTCTCTTTCCTAAAGAAAATTATATTGATAATTGACTTACCCCTCAATTCATTTTGGAAAATTTAGTATTATGAATTATAATAAAACATTAATTTAATTAGGCGATGAGTCAAGTGTTTAATTCTTCGATTTGGGTTCAACGGATTGATCAAAAAATCCTTTTCTTATGGAGTATCAACAAAGTCGTGTGACACCATATTTCACTGTAAAATGCTGGCTATATATAAATGAATAAAGATGACGTTATTTCCTAATTAGCATTGCAATATAGCATAATTATAAGCCTGTCCTTTCTCCTTGCCTTATAATGCACGTTTGGTAGCACGAGAAAATGCAATAATTGTAAGTCCGATTTTTTATTCTCACTTGTCAATAAATATATGCACGATTTTCCCACACTTATAAAAACAAACTAGTGGGATAGTACTATTGATTAGCAATTTGAGAAAAAAAAAATATATTTTAGAAAGTAAATATTGGATCTTATATAATTGAAATGGTTCTTTTAAGATACCTACTAGATATTTGTTCGCGGTCTAGATTTTAAATATTCATGTCAAAATGTACATAAAATATTGATGTGAAGTTGTATACTGGAGTAGCTTTTTTATCCCCATTTTGACTATTGTAATGTTGTTGGTTTTCCAGAATTATATTTGTTTGTATTATTTTACAAGTACTATAAATTAAGGATGAAGATATAATAGCAAGTGAATGGAAATAAATCATAAGTCGTTCTACATTGGGGATGTTCATCACTCTAGCTGCATTTTTTTGAAATAGCCCATTTAATTTAATTTTTAATTCTTATTTTTTTGTTTTGAATCTATAAAATACAAGTAAAAGACTAATTTCCAGAAAATCATGAACGCGTGACATATTCCTAAATTTTATTCTCGTAATCGATTATGCAAAGTTCGTGGTTAACAGCTGGATTAGTTGAAGATTACAAATTTCTTCTTCCATGATTGATTACTATTATTTTCTTTCAAAAGCAAAATTTATACTTCGATGAGATCATCGATATTTTATGCAAGGTAGCCGACACTAGATATCATTTATAAGGTGTTGACAATCCTTCTATTATTTTCTTTTATTTATTTTTATTATTTAATTTTATCAATCTCATTCGAAATAATACTCCTAGTACTATATTTCACTCCATCTCACTCAAATGACACATATTAAAAATATTATTTTAAAAATATATTCTCTCCCTAACTCATTAAAAAACATCCAATTTTAAAAAATGGTTCGTTTAGAAATATGATAGAGGGACTAGTATTATTTTATTTTATTTTTTGAAATTCTCCTCAATTATTTAGCGGTGCTTTCAAAATGTGTGCCCAGAAAGACCCATAATTAATGGCGCAGGATTCGGCAAAAGTTATAACTTTTGATTATTAAGTTCGCATGTCTGCGCATTTATCCCTTACAACTCATAATTGTTTATTTAAGAAATATGAAATCACAAATAGAGATAAACAGATAATTACAATTACAAGTATTCAACTGGATATTTTGTGTATTCCCTCAAAAGACAACAATGTGGAGGTATGTCCTTCAAGAATTTTAGGGTAAAAGCGTGTGGAGCTTTAAATTTAAGATACGGTCCTACACTATAGAGTATTATTAAATGGAGGCACAAAGGAGGTGTGTCGGTGTTTGGTATTTATTCCATGAAATTTTTGTCTCATCTAACACCTGTTAATCTGTTATCAATTCGTTGCTAAACGAATATAAATCATAGATATACCAATTATATCTAATATTATAGTATCAAAATCGAGCAAAACATATAATTTTGTAAAGAAAAAAGTTGTCAAATACTATAACTCATAAGTTAGTTCTAAGATGCATGACCGGTTCCTTGGGGACGTTCAAAAATTAAAATTGAGACTTTCTTTATAAATAAGTATGAAATCTAAATTTATCTTTTTACCAAGTTAAAAAGAAAGAGATTCTAATATAGCCTTAATCTGACCCTAAAAAAAGAAAATATTAACTAACCCACTCCATTCACCCCAACAAAAAAATGGAAAAAAATTTGGGTTGCAGCGTCAACGTTTCTAAAGTAGCCTTTGATGTGTCGTCTAACCTAATTATATAAGGAGTTGGTAATTTTATTAATGAATCAAATTAGACGAGTAAACTTCCTACAAACTCCATTTAATGTAAGTATGAAAAAATGTAAAATATCTTACCAACTTTTACTCCGAAAACAAATGCAGAAGTACTCCATAGAAATTCCAACCTTTCTAAGACTAAATACAACATAATTAAGTACTTTTTAGGTGACATAGAAATTGTTTAAAAATATGAACATTGTTGGGTTACAAATTCAATCTCTTATTAGATGGGTGAAAGATAATAGAAGTAGTATATACTTCACTCCTAATTAGTCTGAATTCTTTCGAGAGCGACTAGAAAAAAATAAATTCGTGCGAACGAATTCGGCTTAAAGCGAACAATATAAAAGTAAGATGCAGTCAACAGTCCTAACAAAGTAGTATCACGAGCATAGATGTGTCACAAATTTATGTTTTTGCATATAAATAACTCTAGTTTTGATCAAATTATTATTGGCCAGCCATTCATTCAAAGATCACCATATGTTATGTGTTGCACAAAAACAAGTAAACAATAGTTACAAAACATAAGAAGCAGGCAATTGTATTTTTATTGAGATCGAGCTTTGATGCATCATTAATTAGTCTATAATTTAACTGCAAGTGTATGATGCAATTATAATACTTATAATTATGGCAAACAAGAATATTGTATCAACAAAAGACTAGTGATCTAAGTATTGTAATCAATTTATACTATTTGGACCATCAATAAATTGAGATTTTAGACTTAATAGATCATAACTTAAAATAGATAAATAGAACTCAGAGAAATATGATAAAGTAGATGAATTTTAAGATTTTGATTACATCAACGCGTAGATTATTCAGTTATTGGTCAAACAACTGAAAGTATTAAAAACTAGAATAAATAAAATAAATTGACTTTTAAACATAATTTATAAAAGAGAAATTAAATACATAAATAATACTATAGTAAAATGCAATGAATCACTTCCTTTTCCCCAATTGAATCGCCAATTCCTCTCATTAAAACCCTTGAAACAAAATGCAAAGAAACATTCAATTAAACACAATGCGAGATGATTTCCGACCTCGTGTGCGGAATTTCGAGCCGATTGTTCCGACACAACACGCCACTAAGGCTACCTCCATTTAAATCAACATGTGCACCAACATTCCTATCAAATCAAAGTATTTCATATCTATTATTTATGTTATAAGGTGCAATATGGATTCTTAGGGTGGATGGAGAAACTATGAGCAGAACTTAAAACTTGTTTGTCATCTTAAAGCCGTTTGCCTCACCTAAAACTACAATAAAATAAGGAATAAAATAAATTTACAATGCACAAAATAATAATTAATATGTATTAAAACGATCATCCGTAGAGCAAAGTATAAGATGAGACACATGTTGGTCGCAGAGGCAGCACAGTTAACAACGGAGGAGCAGATCTTGCTTCAATGACATGAAATTACGTTGGAAAGTACAGTAAACAATTTCTCATAAAATAGGTCTGAATTCATGATTATAAAGTTACTTACAGAAATTTACTTACAGCATCGAAATTTGGTGTCAAAACTTATCATAGGATGGAATGTCAGCAAATATCAATCTTCTTCACATTAGACCTCCTCTTAGCCTTAGGTTTCAGCTTCTTGCTTCCGTGATGTTCCTCCTCTCGATTCACTGACGTGGCAGTTATAATTTATGATTCATGATTATAAAGTTTTTATTTTATTTTATTATAATATTTATAGGCAGTTTTGTAAATATTTTCAAAACTCTCCTCTACATATAGATTCCTTTACGTATAGAATGATTGATTGATAGGGGTATATCGTATTTAAGAGTCAAATATTAAATATTTAGATGGTTTTATTTGTTTGGTGTAATGCTAATGTCCATATTCTGAAAATTTTATTAGATTTAGCTTCACGTATAATCACAATCATTATCTATAATAAAATAATACTAATAATTACGCCACTAATCCCACTACTCCCCGTATATCGGCTCTGCTTCAACTTCTTCTATTCTTCTCATTAATCAAAGCTAATTAACGCAAATTAAATAAAACAAACACACACACAGAATCACAACCGCCAGATTTTGCAGTCATTTTGCTCAAGAAAACAGAGCAAGACATTCCACAGCTTCTCTGTCAAACTCCAACGCATTGGTGTTTGTAAAATCGCAGTCTTTCATTCTATTCATCTCCTCTCTCTCTCTCTCATTGAAACGAATCCTGTCTTTGAATCAAAGTCTTGCTCGTTTACGAACTTCACTTTCTCATTCGCCGCTCTCATTGCTGTTACTGATTTTGATTCCTGATTTGGCTCTGCAGCTCGCATTCTTCTCTTTCATTTTTCTTTTTTTTTCTCCGCGTGGAATAAAGATAGAATCTTGGGTTCTTATTCTGTTCTTTTCTTTTAATTCTTTAAATTCTTTGTTGGCACTCCTTAAATTCTTTGTTGGGACTCCTTAAATTCATTGTTGATACAACAGTTGAACACCCACATTTGGGCTGGATTTTATCTGTGCTTGAACAACCTAGCTCCATATTCCTTTTTGGGTTTTCTTTCACTCTGTTTTTGTCGATTGGCTCTTCAAGAACATTAGTGTGTATATGATCCAGATTGAAAGATGAGATGGTTTACTTCATTTGGAGTTGTTGTTTTGTTGAGTTTAGGACTCTTTCTGGCAGACGGTGCCGCATTCCCCCAAAATGAAGGTAATATATTTGTTCAATTTGATCCACACATCATGATTCTTGGCTGATTTACTATGTATAGTACACCATTGACTGGTAGTTATTTGATTACTGTTTGTTTTTCTTGAAGAAATGTAGGATATTTGTTTGATTCTGTGTTAGTGGATCTTGGGTTATAGTTGTTCATAGATAAGTACTTTATAATGTATTTGTGAGACTGTGGTTACAGCTGAGCTGAATACTGTAGTGCAGATTTTATTATGTGTTTGGTTTTGTCTTACATTATGGATTATGTTCAGTGGAAGCTTTGAAATCCTTCAAGAGAGAGATTTTGGAGGATCCCACACATGTGTTGTCGAATTGGAATTTTCTCGACTCCGATCCTTGTGGTTGGCCTTTCATTGCTTGTTCCATCGGTGGCAATCATGTAATAAAGCTGTAAGATTTTCTGCCAGTATTAGTTAGTGAAAGAGCAAAAGATTCTGCAGAATGTTGGTTTAAATAATTTGTGGAAAAACTGTAAGATGTACCATTGTGCACAGCATAACTTGCCATTTATGATGCTACCTGGTTTTGCAGTAATGTGTCTGGCAAGTCTTTGAAGGGGTTTATTACACCAGACTTGTACCAGCTCTCGGATTTACAAGAACTGTAAGCTCTTGTCTTCTCAAATGTACGAGACTAGCTGTTGTCGCTCGATATATGTGGCTGATAGTATGTATGTGGTTCATGAGCAGAATTTTGCATGGAAATTTGTTGATTGGTGCAATTCCTAAGGAAATAGGCCTGCTGAAAAACCTCAAGGTTTTGGACTTGGGTTCGAATCAGCTCACAGGAGCAATTCCGCACGAGATTGGGAACTTAAGCAGCATTGTGAAAATGTTAGTGAAATATGGCTGAGGACATCAGTGTATTTGTGGTATCCTTTCTCTGTTGCTTGCCCGTTACTTTTCCTCTTAGCATTTGGCTGTCTTCTGTTTTTACAGAAATCTTCAATCCAATGGGTTGACGGGGAAGTTACTTCCTGAATTTGGGAACTTGGAACAACTTGAGGAGCTTCGACTGGATAGGAATAAGCTTGGGGGCATTTTGCCTGGTAATGGTTCAGATTCTACCTCGGATTCACATGGAATGTAAGAATAAAGCTCTTTTATGTGTTTGTCTCACTAACTTGGTATTAACATATTCAGTTTAAATATGATTGACCTCTAGGGTTTTATCATCATGCAACTTCTTCTTTAAAGTTACTAAAGTAACACATTTCCATGGTTAGAAAATGATGCCATAACTATGTCCCAGATTAGTAGTTCAGCTAAACATAAAGATGACTAGTTCGGCTAAACTTTACCTAACTTGTCTCTGGATGTTGTTCCTTGATGCAATTATTAGGAATACTTCAGATAGCCAGCTCAAAGTGTTTTGTCGATCCTCCAAACTAAAAGTAGCTGATTTCTCATTCAATTTTTTGGTTGGAACCATACCTCAGTGCTTGGGATATCTTCCTAGGTATATTAGCTCCTTTGTTGCATTTCTCTTCATCTATTTTATTATCTCTTTACTTTTTCTTTAATTTACTTAAATATCTGATTTCATTATTATAGGACAAGTTTTCAGGGAAATTGCCTTCAAGACAAAGACGTGAAGCAACGATCTGCAGCACTATGTGGTAGGCAATCCAGATTTATGCCTAGCTTTCGTTACGTATTTTGTTTGACTTGGTTAAATCCTGCAAAGAACTTATGAAAATCTCGAATTAGTTTGGATCTAACATACTGTTGTGTCATGACACTAGAATTGACAAGATTTCTACAGCAGGTAGTGTGCAACCCGCTAAAGGCCATTCAGTTAACCCGAAGCACCTGCCTACTGCAGAGGTAGCGAAGGATCGAACTAATGCATCAAAACCTTTGTGGCTCTTGGCTCTTGAAATTGGGACTGGAACTATTGTAGGCATTCTCTTTGTCATTGCTCTTTTCACTGCCTCCCAGAAGTGGAAGAGAAGACATTCAGACATGATCCCGTGGAAGAAGTCTTCGAGTGCCAAGGACGACGACTTTTCAATTTATATAGGTTTGTGTCTGCGAACCTGACTTACAGCAATTGAATTTTTAAATCCCTCAGTGACCAAAAAGTGCAGCAGGACCAATATTTTTTGCTTAGGATAATTCCTCTTTATTGAGTGTTGAGTTTCTAATAACGAGAGGCTTTTGCAGATTCTGAAGTACCGAAGGATGTAGTACGGTACAGGAGACAGGAACTCGAAATAGCCTGTGAAGATTTCAGCAACATCATTGGCTCGTCTCCGGATAGCTTAGTATATAAAGGAACCATGAAAGGCGGACCAGAGATTGCTGTAATATCTCTTTGCATTAAAGAAGAACAGTGGTCAAGCTACATTGAGCTTTATTTTCAGAAAGAGGTTCTTTTTCTAAGTTTCTAATCTTTTTTAAATTTTGCTTGATTCAAACATGCCTAAAGAAACATGTTACATAATTCAGGTGGCTGGTTTGGCAAGATTGAACCATGAGAATGTGGGAAAATTGCTCGGCTATTGCGCGGAAAGCAAGCCATTTACTAGGATGCTGGTTTTCGATTATGCCTCGAACGGAACACTCTTTGAGCACCTTCATTGTATGTAATTTCTTTGTCTTTTTAAAATTTAGATCTTCATCATGGTATAGTTACAACAGCTGAAGACAGATACTTTTTGATCAAGTGTAGATGGAGAAGCATGCCAATTCTCGTGGACTCGGCGCATGAGGATTGTTATTGGGATTGCCCGGGGTTTAAAGTATCTTCACTCCGAACTTGACCCGCCATTTACAATATCTGATCTGAATTCGAGCTCCATTTATCTGACCGATGAGTTTTCTCCCAAGGTAAGGCAAGATAACTTGTCGATCTCCCATAATAAGGAACAACGTTCTTAGTAGATACCCCTCGTCTTTTTCTGCAGCTCGTCGACTTTGAGTGCTGGAAGACCGTTCTTTCGAGATCAGAGAAAAGCTCAGGCGCCATTAGCAACGAGGGTGCAGCTTGTGTTCTCCCAAAGAATATGGAAGGACGTAATCTCGATATCCAGGGAAACATATATGCATTTGGGATTCTACTGCTTGAAATCGTCAGCGGGAGACCTCCATACTGCGAAGATAAAGGGTGCTTGGTGGATTGGGTAGGCCTCTCTCAACTCATCTCACTTGAAATTCATCATCTCAACTTGTTTTAACGAAACCACCGTTGCATTGTAATTGCAGGCCAAGGAATATCTGGATTTGCCTGAAGTGATTTCGTACGTGGTGGATCCCGAGCTGAAGCATTTCAGATACGAGGATCTGAAAGTGGTGTGCGACGTTGTGAACCTATGCATCAGTCCCAGCACCAGCACGAGAACGTCGATGGTGGAGCTGTGCACCATGTTGGAGAGTGGCATAGACACATCTGTACCTGCAGAGATGAAGGCGTCGTCTCTGGCTTGGGCCGAGCTCGCGCTTTCTTCATAGCGAGTCTTGGCTTATGCTGTAAATCTAAATTATATAATGCACCTTTTGCAGGTTGCTGCAAATCTCTTAGATGCCTGAGTTGTTGTAAATGCTTCATAATTCTTTTTTATTGGAGATAGTTAGAGAGGTCCAAAATTTTGCTTCACTGTCGACTCTTTTTGGTGTTGTGTGAATTATAGCTGAGATGTTATTGGTTGTATTGAGCCTTTGGCATCCTGACTCTATGAATGATTATAAGAGAGACTCTGCATTTTTTGTGCAGATTGAAACATTTTGCTGAATTTTTGAAAGCTCATACAATCATGTGATGATGTACTCCATATATAAACACCTTGGTGCCTCTATTCCTTTTATGCACATGTTTCATTAATTTTAAAGTTTTTCATCAATTTTTTTGAATCTGAAATGTTTTATGTATTTCTATGATTTTAAGATTATTAATTAATTAGGATTCACTAATCCAATTAAACTTTATAATTATATGTTTTTTATCAAAAATTGTTATGAATATTAGTTAGGATTCGCCATATGGTAGTAATTCTTTTTATCTGTATCTTTATGAATTGTGAAATTAACGATGGGTCACCAAAATTTGTGGAATATGTTATATGGTGGTACAAAAAAATAAATAGTACTCCTATGTCTCACCATCATTGAGAATTCTTCTATACATTATTCTCTTTTATTTTTACAAGTAATTTTATTTTTTTAAATGAGTGTTTGAAAAAAAGTGTTTCACTTATGGTAGGCTTATGGTAGGATGTAAAGATGAAAAGGTAATAATATAGTAATGAATTCGATGATACACAAATTCTCCTAAAAGGTAGTAGTAAACAATTTTTAGCTGTTTATCTTAGGCCCATAATGACTAATAAGGCAAGCTCAGTTGTTGTTTTTATGAGTTTAATTTAATGTAATTTAGCAAAAAGATTATCAATCATGATAACCGTTGTTAGATAAATTGGGGTCAAGAAATAAAAACTTGATTAACAATTAAACCTTTGTTGGGCCCTTGGGCTAGAAATCATGTACTTTATCCGTTCTTAAAATAATCCATTTTTGTCAATTTTATTCGTCCTATGAAATCAATTCACACAAAGTATATTTTTAGACTTTTTGCCAAATAGGTAACTACTTATTCTTTACTGCATAGTATATAACTAATTATGCATTAAAACTTGTGTTGTCTATTAAATATTTATATTTAGGGTGCAGATGAGTTTGATGTTATATGATCCTGTTGATATTTTCCGATGTTAGACCACATCAAATTTTCTATCCTACTTTTAATATCTGACTTTATTTTTCTAATTGCTAATAATATTGTCTTTTGATTTTTTTTTAATATTGTTGAAAAATAATACCCTGGCCCATTAAATTTTGTATATACTACAAAAATATTTCGATATTCGCACAAAATGAAGCACGATACTTGGCCCTATCTCTTGCTTAATAGGTACTATAGCAATATGTTTAAATTTTTTTTATCATTTGTGGTTTGGCTAGGCTAATACTCCATATTAATATAAGAAAAAAATAGGTATCCAGTGACCAGTCCAGAGCCTAGCAAAAGTCATACATAAATGTAGTATATAGCGTAAATTCAATTTGATTGCATATAGTAAGTGATGACAAATTCACATGGGTAATTAATAGATAGTTGAGACAACCCACGTCTCTAAAATTTGTATTGGGTAAGACTCATCGACCTATAGCTTAGTTTGTTGCATTGAATCGAAATGATTAACATTGGATATTAATTTCTCATCGATTGCGGGCCCCTAAAGCTTTGAAATAGATTGAAACACCCAACAATATATCATTGCTTTTAGCCTTTTAGCAAGTCCTGACAATTCCGAATATTTATCAAAATTAGCTAAATAATAGTAGTAGTAATAATGAATGCACCATAAATTAAGTAAGGATGAGTGGGGCTGCAAGGAAAGTGGGTGGTTACTTCACCAACATACAAAACATTCATGTCTACTATTATTGCTTCTTCACTACTAAACTAATCCCAAGTTCCTCTTTAATTGTTTCAACACGAAGGTAATGATGAAATATGTAGCCAATAATATTCAACTAATTAAAATATAAACAATCAAGGGGGTAGTAATAATATGCATATTTTAAAAGTGATACATTGACATATGTTTGCCACAAACCAGAATACCAGATCATTCTAAAATAGGAACTATGATAAAGTATAAAATGCATGATGAATTTATTGTGAAAAATGATGAAATATAAAAAATGGAATTTTCACCTTAAATTCAGGACCACCAATTCATTCAATGAAGCGATGAATCTAACGTAGATCTTCATGATCCAAATAGTGAAAATTATTCATAGACTAAATTTTTGAATGAATATTTATCTTATATAAGGTCAAAAAATGAGAAATATAGTGTGAGTTTAGTTTAACAAAATAGTTGAAACAATCATGCATGATTTTATATGTCATGCAAAAATCGGAGAAAATGTAACCTATAATATACTTAATACTTGGTCCATGAAGAGATATAATTGACATGAATTATAATCATGTGGAAGTATATTTGTTTATATTGCATGAGTCTTGTTAGTAAGGGTAGGAAATCCCTGTCTGAGTACATAGAATCAATCTAAGTAGAGTAAAATAGAAAAAAGGGATGATGGTGAAGTATGAGCTTATCTATCACCACTTTTGGTTGTCAAGTTGAGATCAAAACGTGTATTTGTCAGAGATTTCATCTGTAACCAACATGCTTAAGGCTGCTCTCTCTTCTTTGCTTTTTCTTTAGTCTCAAAGGAATTTATACCACGTTACTCACTCCATAAACTTCACTTAATACTGTAAAAGAATGAATATAATAAGGAGTACTTATAGCTAGTATTGTTTGGTTTTGACTTATGATCCCAATAATAACATCATTTTTGCATCATACTCCCTCCGTCCCACTCAAAATGGCCACATCCTTGAGTGACACGAGATTTTAAGAAGTGTTGTTAGGTGGAATAAAGTAGAGAGGAAAAAGGTAATTGAATATTTTAATGAGGATAGAAGAGAGAAAAGGGTATTTACAAAATTGGAAAATGACCATCTTGATTGAGATTTTGGACAAACAAAAAAAGGAAATGTGGTCATCTTGAATGGGACAGAGGGAGTATCTTTTAGTAACAGAGAGGGGGCAGGGGCTGGACCACAAGGCGAGAGGTCCGGTTCAGCACGTTAACTGGTGAAGCGAGGCACATCAGTAGGGCGGGCTCGCACAACGCACAAAGGGGCGGTCTCACATATTTAATCCATCATACTTTGTTATATTGTCATCTACTTTATTTTATTTTCTTCTCATTTAATTCACTACTATTTTCATTTCTCATATTTTTTGCAATTGGGTTATTAGATCTTTAATTACAAATTAAGCCATCAAGCCTTGCATTTATCATCATTTGAGTTTCCAAATTATTTTGTTGCATTTATCATCATTTGAGTTTCCAAATGATTTTGTAGTTTAAGTTCAGTCTTTGTTACTAAAATGAATGAACCGTACAAAGATAGTAGGATTATGTTTTATCAATTGGAGTCTTAAACCCGTTGCAAACATAGCTCCGTCCATAAAATAATGTCTACTTTGCTATTTTGAAATATTCATGATTTAAAGTCTAATTTGCTTTGTTTCATTTTAGGCAAGGGGACCACCATTCACCTAACGCATTACACTTATGTTCTCATTTTTTTCATTTTTTTTCACAAAGCCAAACAATTTCTTAAAACACATGCCGAGTAAAAATCGGACTATAAATGGCGAATGGAGGAAGTATTCCCTATTTTTTTTTATTTTATTTCTATAATAGTGCGAAGTTGTTGATTGTGTCCAATATTAGAACTCACGTAAAAAAGATTAGAGTAAAATATACAACACATTCACACATTAAATCTCCCCTATGGTTAGATATAAATTCATTATTGACAAAATTTTTGTGCGTCCGACTTTAATGTTGGTTATTACTAATAATAATTTATTACTTCGCAATTGTAGTTTAAAATAGGCTACCACTATATTTATTAAAAAGAACTAAACTCCAATTGTCAAGCATGATAAATTATAACTCCCCTTAACTACTAAACTTTTTTATTAGAAGTTAATTCTATACAAAACTTTCCTACACTTACTAGTAACTAAGATTAAATTATTAGATTTGTTGGTGTCTATTGTGATTGTGCTTAATAAAAATATCTCCCCCAGTGAGGCGGCGACACGTACCAAATCCACAAAAGGTTGTGGTAGAGTCTACCCCATCGAATCAGAGCCCAAATTCAAAAAATTTGCCTTTTCCCTCCCCATAATAATATATCCATCCGTTTATCCCTTTCTCTTAACATTTCCGCGAAACGCAAATCCAGAAAAGCAAAACCCTCTTTTGCCAATTCTCTCTCTCTCTCTCAGAAAAAATGCGTGAAATCCTTCACATCCAGGGCGGCCAGTGCGGCAATCAGATTGGAGCAAAGTTTTGGGAAGTGGTATGCACGGAACACGGCATCGACTCAACCGGTCGCTACAACGGCGACTCCGATCTACAAATTGAGCGCGTCAACGTCTACTACAATGAGGCTAGCTGCGGCAGATACGTGCCCCGAGCCGTGCTCATGGATCTCGAGCCTGGAACCATGGACAGCGTCCGCTCCGGGCCGTTCGGTCAGATTTTTCGCCCCGACAACTTCGTCTTCGGGCAGTCTGGGGCGGGCAACAACTGGGCGAAAGGGCACTACACCGAGGGAGCTGAGCTCATAGACTCCGTCCTCGATGTGGTTAGAAAGGAAGCCGAAAATTGCGATTGCCTCCAGGGTAAAATTTGCCGTTTCCTCTATTTTATGCCGTTTTTTGCCCCATTTCTCTCTGCGTAAAGTAACTGTACTCGCGCGCGTGTGTATATATGTATGTGTGTGCGTCCTTGTAGATTAGATAATTATTTTACGGCTGATTTACGAACTGTATTTGCTTTTATGTAAAATGTTTAGGGTATTTGAGAAGGTATCGAAATTAAAAGGGAATTCATGTTAATTACTTCTACGCTGCTTATAACGGATTCGGTATTTGAAGGTCTTATTCGCATTGTTTTGAGAGGTTTCGTCTTATTTATGCTTGTATGAAGTTTTTGTAGTTTGTTGTGTTGAAGTCTTGTTATGTGCGGCTTTACTCAGGTGGTAGTGTTTGCTAACCTTCTCGTGCCACTTGACTACTTGAGTGTGATCAGTACCATCTCGTTCAAAGAATGAAAACTTCACCTTTACTTTTGGTATCTATAAAAGCATGTGGTATGTCCGAATGAGATGCAGATATATTTAACTACGTGATATGATTATTATGAAATTTCCTTTTGTGTCGAGTATTATGTGGAACTTTGTTGTGTATCTGGATCCATTGCCTCTTTAAATTCTGTTACAAAATATAGTAAATGCACATTAGTATGTTAATAAAGACTCTTGACTCTTGATTATTTTAAAATACTGATTTCCATGTTTTCTTTTGGAATAGTACTATCTTTGAATGCTTGGAAAGCATAGCTTAACTGATGAGTCATGTTCTTCAGGATTTCAAGTATGTCACTCTTTGGGAGGTGGCACAGGGTCTGGGATGGGAACCCTCTTGATATCCAAGATAAGGGAAGAATACCCTGATCGAATGATGCTAACCTTCTCTGTCTTCCCATCTCCAAAGGTGTCGGACACAGTTGTGGAGCCCTATAATGCTACCCTTTCAGTGCACCAGCTTGTTGAGAACGCTGATGAGTGTATGGTCCTTGACAATGAGGCTCTCTATGACATTTGCTTCCGTACTCTCAAGCTGACAACTCCCAGCTGTAAGTCTCATGCTTCATCTATTATATTGATTTTTGTACTTCGTCTCTACTATTATTAATTACACATTCAAACTTTTTTTGCTTTATAGGAAAGAAATAAATAAGACTGTCTAAATACTTTCAATCTCATTTAGTTCTTGCTTCGATATGCATTCTGGCTTAACTTTTTAGAACAAAAAACACTTGTTTTCTTGGAACAATCTAATAATCAGTTTTTCTTAATATTTACAGTTACTGGTTGTGTTTCTGATAGAGAAATATTTTTGTATTTCTTCTGTGTTGTATCCTTATGAATAATCATAGTAATTTCTTATTGATGGATTGTTTGGTATCTTTGAATAATCTCTCTTCTTTTTTTTATAAATTTTTGCAAACAGTTGGAGACTTGAACCATTTGATATCTGCTACCATGAGTGGTGTCACTTGCTGTCTTCGCTTCCCTGGGCAGCTCAATTCGGATCTTCGGAAGTTGGCTGTGAATTTGATACCGTTCCCGCGACTCCACTTCTTCATGGTTGGCTTTGCCCCACTTACATCTCGTGGATCACAGCAATACCGCGCTCTTACTGTTCCTGAGCTGACCCAGCAAATGTGGGATTCTAAAAACATGATGTGTGCTGCTGATCCCCGCCACGGACGATACCTCACTGCATCAGCTGTCTTCCGTGGCAAGATGAGCACCAAGGAGGTGGACGAGCAGATGATCAATGTACAGAACAAGAATTCGTCCTACTTTGTTGAGTGGATCCCGAATAATGTGAAGTCCACAGTGTGCGACATCCCACCCACTGGCCTGAAGATGGCGTCCACATTTATTGGCAACTCAACATCCATTCAGGAGATGTTTAGGAGAGTCAGCGAACAGTTCACTGCTATGTTTAGGAGGAAGGCTTTCCTTCACTGGTACACCGGTGAGGGAATGGACGAAATGGAGTTCACTGAAGCTGAAAGCAACATGAATGATTTGGTTGCAGAGTACCAGCAGTATCAAGACGCCACAGCTGATGAGGATTATGAAGACGAAGAAGATGAGTACGCAGAAGAGGAAGCCTAAGTACAATTAACCGCATTCTATATTTTAGTATCTACATAGCCTATCTAGGATGTATGTCTGGTTTGTGTTGCTATTTTCGGACCTTTTCATATGCTTGAATTAATTAGAACTTGTGTATTATCTGGTGAAATTTCGGGCTTGACATTCTATTACAGATGCCTACTACCTTAGTTATGTTTCTTTTACTACCTTAGTTATGTATCTGTTTGTATAATCTGATCTGATGATGGCCGAAAAATATGATCGTCTTACAACCAAATAATCTGAACTCTTTATTTTTTGAGATAAAAATAATAAAAATTAGGTCATTATTTTATTGTAAGATATAATATGACTTGAATTACATGCACCAATATACGTTTCATCCTCTGTAAATGCAGCTTCTCCTTGCTTCTTATCTCTCATTTTCTTATGATAAATATGTATCTCCTGAATAATAATCTTCTCAAAACACACGATTTTGTTTCAAGTTCCAACAATTTTTAACTCAGTAGGGCTCATTTCTCAGGTTCTTTACATATCAGTGTTGGAAGCACTATTGATTTACATTTTAGCTTCTCTTTGGCTTCGAAGAGGACTGAGTGAACTTCATCAAAATGAGGTCTTGCTGCATTCTTCGTATCATCAATCCACTTCATAACTCTTTTGTGGGGACCCAGGATTCGTTCTCGATCTTTCTCATCCGCAAGCTGCATTACAAAGTACACCAAACTATAGTCAGATGGTTGAGGGTTTATACACAAAGAATGCAGGCAAATGCCATTTTAAGCAAAAGTTAGTAAGATGATAAACGTACTTAACCATTTTTGTGACTCTAAATGGTGGAAATCCATATGAGAATGTGAAACCAGATTATACATGATAGGACTAATTTATTCGTATCAGCTGACTTGATCACTCTGAGACATCTATGAAGAGGATATTACAACTTTATCACAACAGACAAACCAATGGAATGCATAGAACTGCTACAATGTATTCTTCCCAAGAACTTGAACATGTAGTGGAACGCAATGAAGCATATATCATTACCTCAAGCTGCATGATCTCACATACTAAACTAAGAACGGCGATAGAAGGTTGCGTGCTTCCAAGTAAGAAACACCCTCTTCCATTAAGCCAGAAAGATTCGATCTTAGCAAGAGAGGCTGAAAGAAGTTTCTCGCTTTTAGCTGCTGCTTCCGGATTCAGAGGCAGCCCGAGTGCAGGTCCACGAGCTGAATTAAGTACATATCCAGCTGAAAGTGGAAAATAAAGCTTTAAAATAAGCTAGTCCTCACAGGAATCAACCAGCATAGCATGGATATTTGGGTCGACTATTTTACTTAGTTACGTTAGAGCTTCTACATGAAACGATGGCAACAGAATCAGGTAAGACATAGACAAACAGCAGATCAGTACAAAGACCTGCGCCACTATGCAAATTTGAGTGATGCTAATCCAGCACAGAGTGAATTTTCGCTCTTAGGAACAGGTCAGCCGGATACCTAGAATGACCGAGAGTTAGGTTACAAATAAGTGACGAAAAATAAAAGCTCTAAAGTATCGAAGATATGATCTCTAAACACAACTTATTCATGTAGGAAGCTCTGTACCCGAAACTAGGAAAAAGTAAGGGAGAATCGAACGTACCAATGCACAAGCCAAATATATCATAATCGCGTGACTGCAAAACATACCAAAAAGTGCATGTGTGTCAATATACAGTTGCAACAACAAAGCACATTCACTGAGCTTTTGATGCTTACAATTACCAAAATGCACATAATCAAATAAACACTAAATTTACAAAGTGCATGAATACAGAAGATCATGTTCCTATGCACTGCACAAAATCAAGATGCTCTAACAAATGGATCAATCATAAAAACCATTGACCATTCTTATAAAAGAGAGAAGAAAAGTGAAAAAGAAAGAAATACTACCTCTCAAAAAGCTTGAGTCTTCCATCTACTATTGCAGGCACTCTCATCATAGGATTTATTTCTAACAGAAAAAAAAAAAACAAATGGAAAATAGTAAGACTAAAATCCACTGCAGATATTTGAGTTATGGGATATGATTTGACCTTGAAATTCAGGAGTTAACTGCTGGCTCGATTCTCACCTCTTCAAAATCTATCCCATTGGCATTAACTCTTCAACACACAGAAACCCACATATATCATCAAAATCAAATTATCAGTTGTTAAGTGTTACAAAACAAAATGCAAGATTCAATTTTTATTACTTGCAGAAAATGAGGATTGCGCGGGAAGGCTGCGACATGCGATCTGCATACAGTGTCAGCGCCATCTTTCTTCTCTCCTTGTACAAGAACAGCCTCATAAAGGGTAGTTCGATATGCTTGTCGAGTTGTACTTCCGAATTTGGTGCCTGATTCGTCCATGTCACTTGGTTCATCCGCAACCGCGAAAACGATCACTCCATACATTTCCAAAAACATCTCCCAACTCAACTTTTTATCTTCAAGCTTGTCTCTCCTAGTTGTGTCTAAACAACTGTGTTAACTGTTTTTACTTTTTACCAAGAAATGAAGGTGTAAAAATGGACTGCATGTACATAGTAATTGTACTAATCATTTAATTTATTTAGCTATTATCATAATTTTTGCTTATTTTGTGATAATTGTTAAATAAATAAAATGGGGGTGCAGCAAATTTTGTGAAGAAATACGTAAATTTAAATAAGCAAAGATTATAGTAACATTGATACTAAATAATTGCTTCATTTTTTAGTTCATTAGTAATAATTTATTTCAAACACTATATATAAAAGAGAAGTTTTGAGAAAAATAACAAGATTCCGATTTGAAAATTCTAATAATTAATAAAATAAAAAGGTTTCATTTCGATTCATTTTTATAGTCTTCATATTTCAGAAAATCACTGATGTTTTGATATACGTATTTATTTTCTTGTAGTTGCATAACTACTTTTTGGTAGTATTATCATTAATGGCTAGAAATGGGTAAGGACAAACAATTGGGACAAACAAACGACGTGACAAACGACCAAGTAGCGAATAATCCTATTGACATTGTTTTCGATATTCAATCTTCCATTGTTTTGATTCTTTTGTTTTTCTTTTTGTTACTGTCCTGATGTATGTGTTGGTTGTTCTATGTATGACATAGATATATTTGGTGAGTTAGGTATTTTTATCACATTTTTATGTAGTAAAAAGATTATGTAAACTTCAAATATAGTGGTGTATTGGAGTAGAGGAGACTAATTAATCCAATTCCACCATAATTTTATTTTATAAGTTGTGTTTAGTTTCTACTTTCTACATCGTTCTAAACTTTGTTGTTTTTTCTCAATCCATGTCTGCACCTACTAAAAAATTATTTCTTACAGATATAAAAAAGGTTGATCGGTCCAAGGTGACATTGTATTTTGGCCATTATATAAATATTGATTGATAATAAGTTGTTTTTGTTAAAATACTAAAATTTCTTTAATTAATACTACATACATTATTTAACTTAAGTCCAAGTTTATCGAAATTGTCATAGTTAGTGTATATTTGTGAATTTTTATTACTTATTTTTACAAGACTAAATTGTTATTGTATACCTACATATATATATTGTTATTTTTTTTTATTTCAGTTAGATATATAATTTTAAAAAAAATTAATATAAAAATAAAATAAGAATTTATTTCATTGCACATGTGTAATACTACTACTTAAATTTAAACTTGAAGCTTAAGACTCTCAGTTCACGAAATCACTGCATAGTCTAAATTCTTCATATTTAAATATGCAAATTAGAAAAAATATTATTAATGATAACCAAAGTTAAAATAAACTATAATTAATGAACTTAATTGAAATAATTAATAAACATTAATGTGATGATTTTTTGCATATTTAAATTTGCCTATTTCTTCACAAAATTTGCGGCACTCCCATTTGATTTATTTTAACTATTGCATTTCTTATTAAAAATTATTAATACAATTAAACACAGTAAAGAGTGAAATAGGAGAAAGAAGGTGGATGAGAAGAAAGTAGTTGTATTGGAAGATGGTTTTCTTTAAGGAAATGTATCAGAAAATTTATTCGGTGATCATTTTCTTCAAAACTGACCCATTAATTTTTACAAATCATTTGTCATTTTAAGAAAAAATGAATAACAATTCCACTCTATTATTATTAACTAGTGATACTAGACTATAATACTATAAATATTATTGTTGCTGTAAATTATTATTGATTTGTAGTTTCAACCGTTCACTCTATTTCACACTAGTATTTTTTATTCGCAAATTATCTAAGTATTATTAAATTAAATTAAATTTAAATAAATTTTCCTACATTAAATACTAGTATCATAACAATGAAGTCTTATTATCATTGAAAATTCATAAAATAGTTTTAAAATAAATTAGAGTAAAGATAAATGTATTAAATTGTATGTATACATAATATCCTTTAATTTTTAGATTTACTTGATTTTAAATCAATCATATAGTCGATCGAAGTTTCAAGTTCTATAATTTTTTTTTTTTTATTATAGACTACATAAAAGTGTCGCAACTTTAGGATACCAGATGATTTAATCTTAATATTTCATTTATTTAAAAGTGATACTGGTACTAGTTTTTTGTTTTTTTTTTAAATATTGAAACTCATTTATCTGTGAAATACGAATTATACTTCTATATCAAAATATTGTAAATTATTATGGTTAAATGTATGTTATTTATAATTTATTTAATAAAATTGAGAATCTACAATATATAAAAAGGAAGGGAGTTCTGGGAATATTCATAAGATTATCATTATGCAATTTTTATAATATTAATGAGAAAAAAAATTAAATGAGGGAAGTTATTTCAATATTTTATCAGTAATATATTGGTACTTCACGGAATTATGGGGGCAGTTTCAGATTAGTGGAGTGGTGGATGTCATAGATGGAACTACTTCTGATCCACTTGCCAAAACATAAACTAAAGAACCCAAAAATCCGCCCAAAACAACAGAGAAGAATGCGGAAGAAGACGAACGACTGAATATAAGGTCGTATACCTCTCTTTTTCAACATTTTGATGCCAATCTAACCATCGATCATAGCTTGGGCTCCGGCGACATCGAGGAGCAGGGCTATGACTTCTACGCCTCATAGAACGGCCTCTCATTCAGCATTCAACTTAGATCAGATCCGGCGAGGCAAAGCGGTGGTCGTGTCGGCGAGACATGGCGATGGAGGAGCTGCGAAGAAGAGCGGTGGGCGTGGCGGTGTGGTGGCGAGGGGTGTATTAATCCGCCTGCTGATACTACTGTATTGTCGATTTCGACCCCGCGTCGCACGTAAAAGTGAAGAAAAGTCTAAAATTGCAGTCATCTATGGATGAACAATGGTTTTGAAAGAAAAAAATTACTTCATGTAAATAATCGCATGTGCGTGTGTGTGTTTGTGTTGATGCTTAATTAAGTTTGATGATCTAAATATTGCAGCAACATGAACTTATTATGTGTGGGTTTGATATGTTATTGATGCATTAGGATACTTACTGGTGTGTGGTATGTTTTAAATTATAAATCATGGAGAAGTGAGTTGATTTGTGACGAGTTTCATTTCTCATTGAAGATTGATTAGAGGAGTAGCCTATTTTTCTGTTACTACGTTGTTAATTACTCTGTGATGTAGAATGTGGATTGATTGGCAATTAGAAGGTGGACTTCTTTTCACAAGACGATGTTTGGGTAAATTTGAGGCTACTTTGGATGACTGCGTCTCTAATAAGGTGGAGTTTCCTTTCATAAACCAGCAGGCAAATGCTTAGGTAAAACTAATTCCTGATGAGGAAGTAATCAAAGAGTTCAGCAAAGCACATGAAGCAATACAGTGAGTTAGATAAAGCACATCCCTAGATAAAAATATATTTTGTCCTTTCATCGAATGCATGTGGTGTGAATTATTCGCTTGTGTGCTTTCAAGAGTTTCATTTGATGTTTTGCTCTACGGATAATCGTTTTAATACATATTGATTATTGATTTTGTACATTGCAAATTGATTTTGTTCCTTATTTTATTGTAGTTTTAGGTAGACGGACAACTTTAAAGATACAAACGAGTTATTTTACCTATGAGTTCTGTTGAAGAGTGACAAATTGAAGGTTTTATTTTATAATGATGAGATTGATTTTAGTTTTAAAGTTAACTCAGTGTATAAAGAAGTTTTAAAAATATGAGTAATTATCCATTTGTTTAATTCTTTATTGTTATAATTTATTATGCTTAAATGTTGATTTGTATAGATTTTTTATTCTCATGTAACTAAATTTGTTACTCATATTATTCATTGTTAATATTAATTCTAATTTTGTTTAATTAATTTTAAATTAAAAATTAATATTTTAAAAATATATTAATCTGTGCATAGCACGTACGTGATACTAGTTAGTATAAAAAGAAGACTCTTTCCTATCCCCACTCTTCCCCGCACATTTACAAAAAGTGATACTCTATGGTGGTGTTCGGTTGCCTTAACTAATATCATGAGACTATCCATATAGGATTAAGTTATGAGATTATTTTAATTAGAGGCAATTTAATCTTGGCAACCGAACACTACGTCCCTCAATTTTCCACCATCATGAACTGACATACACCGCCGCCGTTTCCACATATTGTTGATTGAATAATAATGAATGTTAATTCAAATATATTGACTCATACAATTATATTTTACATAAAATAATTGTTTAAGGGCCGGCTGATATCATTAAATGAGTATTAATTATACCATTTTTATTAATATTTTAATATAATAGTGGATCATAAGGCCATTAAGCACAGCTCGACTGATGATAAATAACCAAATTCTATACAATCAAAATAAGGTATATTAATAATCGATGATAAATAACCAAATTCTATACAATCAAAATAAGGTATATTAATAATTTGATGTATTAATTATATATTAAAATAATAAGTATAGTAAGTGGACAAGTTAAAAAAATTTATTTGCCTTTAATCTCATTTTTTATTTTTATATTTAAATTTCCTTTCTATTATTTTTAAATTTTGAATTAAAGTATACACTAATTACATTTATGGTTTTAAAAAATAAAAAAATCATACACAAATCATAAATATATAACCACAATATTATGGACTTTTTATGTAGTACTATATAAGTATATATGCATCCATATATTTTAATTAAATGCATAAATAAATCTTTTTTTTTCAAATAAATTAATTTTTTATTTTAAAAAATTTGATCACATAAATTTATTGTTAAAAATTTGCCATTATTTGGAGAGGGATTGTTAAAAATTTAGTGTGCCCACTCTTGATGTAGTTAATCAAGAATACCTTCTAGAATCTACAACTTTGACTGGCATCCAGAGCAGCATCTTCGTACACGCCCTGCGCCGCCGATTGTGCGCTACCAAACATTGCATTTGCAGATGTAACATCTCCATCAGATTAATTACGCAAATCTAGCTGGCCCCATTTTCACATATATATTCAATTACTTAAATATCCTAATACACTATGTCCCGTTATTGTTCCAACAGAACATCTGCTTCTCAGTCGTGCCATGGCAACTCAATCTATCCATGAATTCACTGTCAAGGTATCTAATTTATCTATTCTCTTCTTAATTTTGATGGATGGTAGGATCTTACTATTTTCTCGATTGAATTGTGTTGTCTACTGGTGAACGTGAAATTAAGCAGAAATTGAAGTATGTTCCAAGCATAAATTGGAATTTGGAGGTGTCAATTATAGTACTATTCGTTTAGAACAAGACAGGCAAAGTTTTGTATTAAGCCCTATTGGAATTTTTAATTTGATCGTTTATCTTTTAGGAGATG
This sequence comes from Salvia hispanica, assembly GCF_023119035.1. Lineage (NCBI taxonomy): Eukaryota > Viridiplantae > Streptophyta > Magnoliopsida > Lamiales > Lamiaceae > Salvia > Salvia hispanica. Next base: position 48,957,509 of record NC_062967.1, read on the forward strand.
GTTGTTCGAGAAAAATAACCGAGGCAATTTGAGATTAAAATAACGTGTAATTAACCACTTCATTAGAAACAAGAAGTGAACTATTGGAAAGCCGAAATAACCAAGTGAGGATTTACATCTTTTTGTCAAGAATGGTTCAAACTCTATCTTTGAACAAAAGACACTTTTTATGCTTCATAAATTTTGTTTTCATTTTTCTTGTCAATCTGAATTGATAACACAGGAGGTGCCTAAGTTTTTAAAATATGTTGTAAATGTCAATGTATGGTTGTTTGATAATATGGTTTAAAGTGAGGTTATTTCATCATGTCTACTGTAATTGGAATCTTGGATTTGTTTGTGCAGGATGCCAAAGGGAATGATGTGGATTTGAGCATTTACAAAGGGAAAGTCCTGCTAATTGTCAATGTTGCATCAGAGTGGTATGTGTTAAGTTCAGATGAAACTTTTATCTGCTGTAAATTAAATATAAAATGCTAGCTTCATCATTTCTAGCTTGACTGGTTATGCTTAAAAGAGAGTCTTTACAGCTCAATCAATCTATGATTTGTTCCTGTATTCTCATTTTGGATCGTGAGATCGAGCACATAATTTGAATTTTATAATTTTGTTCAGATTTTGGTTTTCGCAAAGGAATTTGTTAAAAGAATCAGAATCTCCTTCTGTATATTGTGCACGGTTCAATCTGGCAACACATACATATTCTGGAAATTTTTTGCCATAAATGATATCGGAACCTCTTCAAGTTGTTCAACATGTTCGTTAACTAGCTTCTAGTATACAAAACTGTGTTCATGTTTCGGAATAAGTAACTGAATTGTGCGCTATTGCATGTGGCAGCGGCCTGACAGACTCAAATTACACAGAGTTGACAAAGCTGTACGAGAAATACAAGGATCAAGGTATGATCATATTTATTTTTGGTTCTGAGTGCTTTCTTTTGGATGAGTTGATTTCCTTTAGGCATTTAAATTTGTTTATCTGTCCTCCCTGATCTTGAGACTAGCATGTTTTGAGCTAGTACTAAGATTTATATTGTGCTAAGTTCGAATATATATAACGGATAATCATAATATTTGTTTCCGGCTGTCTTATTATTATGTTATAACTTAGGTTTGGAGATATTGGCATTTCCTTGCAATCAGTTTGGTTCCCAGGAGCCTGGAACCAATGAACAGATTCAGGAGTTTGCTTGCACTCGTTTTAAGGCTGAGTATCCAATATTCGACAAGGTATGAAGGCCCATGTTTTGAATAAGATGGCTGGCATTACTTCGTTTTTTAGGGGAAACAGGTTTACACTTATTAACATCAGTATGATCTGTGTCCTGAATGTTTATTTTTCCATGCCTTGACATCATTCATGTCTATTTAAACCATCTATCCAGTTGAGAGCTTTCCACACATTCATTTAATCTGGTACCCTTATTGTTACTCCACTGTAGGAAGTCTCACTGCAAAGCATATCAATCTAAACTTTGTAGTCAAACGATTTAGTTATTTTAACGGTTGCTTTCCTTGGTTTAGATTGAGGTGAATGGGGAAAATGCTGCTCCGTTGTACAAGTTCTTGAAGTTGGGAAAGTGGGGGATCTTCGGTGATGACATTCAGTGGAATTTCGCAAAGTTCTTGATTGACAAGACTGGACAGCCTATTGATCGCTATTACCCCACAACATCACCTCTCACAATTGAGGTATCAAATGAACGTGTTCTGTATCTACTTCCCTTTTCTCTACTGCATTGTACATGTGATACGATGCCACTTTAACCATCTTCTTGATTGCAGAGGGATATTAAACAGCTCTTGGGGCTTCCATGACCGATGAGCTACTTGACGTGCACATGTTCTCATCTCTGTTTGTTGTACGATGAAAAATAATACTCCTGAATGACTAAAATCAACTCGTTATATGATGTACTCCTAATACAACTTTATCGTAAGATGAATAACAAGGTTTGCGACTTTTGCATCAAATAATTGTGTGCCTAGAAGTTGAGTATGATCAATCGTCTTCTAAATCGTGATATGATGGACCATATTTTGGCGTCTAGTTTTTCGAACATACCCTTTTTATCCACACCAAGTATAATGAGATGTTTGGCCATTATTATGCAATGTATTTCCTTCAATCTCATTCATCAAATTATTGATCCAAGGATTAATATAAGTCTTTAATTATGCACTAGTGAGTACAAATGAATTGCTCTCTAATCAATCATACACATAATTGGATAGTCAAATATTCAATCTCTATAATAAATAGCTTCATATTGATTTTATACTAATAATAATTGATAATTATGTACACTAATTAGCTTGATTTTAATGGCCGCTAAAATTGATGTCATTTACTATTTGATAGAAACTAAGTTCCTAATATTGAATATATTGCCCAAAAATTATAAATATTTGAAAATTTACCCCAAAATTTATAACAAATCCGTCTTTTATATATGTATAGATAGATATTGTTTGATAATAAGTTGTTTTTGTTAAAATACAAAAATTTCTTTAATTAGTGCTACATCTGTTTAACTTAAGTTCAAGTTTATCGAAATTGTTACAGTAAGTATATTTGTGAATTTGTATTACTTATTTTTACAAGAATAAATTGTTATTGTATGCATATATATATATATTGTTATTTTCTTTTTATTTCAGGTAGATATATATAATTTAAAAAATTTAAATTAATATAAAAATAAAATAATAATTTATTCATTGCACATAATACTACTACTTAAATTAAACTTGAAGTTTAAAACTCTCAGTTCACGAAATCACTATACAGTCTAAATTCTTCATATTTAAATATGCAAATTAGAAAAATTATTATTAATGATAACTAAAGTTAAAATAAACTATGGTTAATGAACTTAATTGAAGTAATTAATTACCATTAATATGATGATCTTTTGCATATTTAAATTTGCCTATTTCTTCACAAAATTTGCGGCACTCCCATTTGATTTATTTTAACTATTGCATTTCTCATTAAAAATAATTAATACAATTAAACACAGTAAAGATTGAAATAGGAGAAAGAAGTGGATGAGAATAAGTATTGTATTGGAAGATGGTTTTCTTTATGGAAATGTTTTAGAAAATTTATTCGGTGACCATTTTCTTCAAAAGTGACCCTTTAATTTCTACAAATCAATTGTCCTTTTAGAAAAATGAATAACAATTCCACGTTCTAAAATTTACGGTGCTTTTATCAGTCTTTGATTTCAAATAGTATATTTTAAAGGGAAATTGGTCTCTAAAATCATGAACTTTGCCAAAAATTTGGTATTTCCCATGAACTTTGAAATTGGTATATAATATCATGAACTTTGCATTTTGTTTGGTATTTCCCAAACTCACCTAAATATGATATTTTCGTCAAAATCTTATTTAACGTAAGCAACCGTGATATGTTTTATAATATTTTAAACCACTTTTTAAGTTCATAACATATAGGATAAAAAGTCACGTTGAAAACCATGTAAATTTAATTGTGTCAAGTATGATTAAAAAGCCTCGTAAGTTAGTCAAATATAGTAATAAACATGCCGTGGGAAATACCAAACAAAATGCAAAGTTCATGATATTATATACCAATTTCAAAGTTCATGGGAAATACCAAATTTTTGGCAAAGTTCATGATTTTAGATACCAATTTCCCTATTTTAAATAATGGAAATTTTTCTCTATTACTCCTAGTAATGTTATAAATATTTTTTAGTTATATCTTTCTTTTACTTAAAAGATTATCCATTAACATTTGTGCAATTTGAAAATTTGTCATTATATTCGGAGTGATGGGCAACGGAACCACCAATAGTCAACATCCTATTGAGTGTGTTCACACGTTGTTTAGTTAATCCCCACCTAATCAAGCGTGCTGCATGCTAATACCTTCTAGAATCTACAACTTTGACGTGGCATCCAGAGCAGCTGCCACGTGGAAATCGGCATCTTCGTACACGCCCTGCGCCACCGATTGTGCGGTAGCAAACATAGCATTTGCAGCTGTTACATCTCCGTCAGATTAATTACGCAAATCTAGCTGGCCCCATTTTCACATATATATTCAATTACTTAAATAGCCTAATACGCCATGTCCCGTTACGCAAGAAATCTCTTCAAATTCAAATCCACAAACTTTTCTTTCATTTCTTATAAAACCACTCGTTTCTACTCATCTCAGTTTCTCACGAATCGTTTGCGTTTTCACCAGAAAAAAGCGTTATTTAATTCTCCTGTGGTTATTGTTCCAAGAGAAAATCTGCTTCCCAGTCGTGCGATGGCAACTCAATCGGCGCCGCCTAAATCTATCCATGAATTCACTGTCAAGGTATCGATTTCGTTGATTTCAAATTGACGTGCTAATTTATCTATTCTTTTCTTAATTTGATGGATGGTGGGATCTTACTAGTTTCTCGATTGAATTGTGTTGTTGTCTACTGGTGAAATTAAGCAGAAATTGAAGTATGTTCCAAGCATGAATTGAAATTTGGAGGTGTCTATTATAGTACTTATAGGAGAAGGTTGTTGGGAGAAAATTAACCGAGGCCATTTGAGATTAAAATAACATGTAATTAACCACTTCGTTACAAATAAGAAGTGAACTATTTGAAAGCCGAAATAGCCAAGTGAGGATTTAGCTCTATTTGGCAAGAATGGTTCAAATTCTCCTTTTGAACAAAAGGCACTTTTTATACTTTATAAATTTTGTTTTCATTTTTCTTGTCTATCTGAATTGATAACACAGTGGTGCCTAAGTTTCCAAATGTGAGATCAATTTTTCAAAAGATGTTCTAAATGTCAATGTATGGCTGTTCAATTGTTGATAATATGGTTTAAAATGAGGTTTTTGCATCACGTCTACTGTAGTTACAATCTTGGATTTGTTTGTGCAGGATGCCAAAGGGAATGACGTGGATTTGAGCATTTACAAAGGGAAAGTCCTGCTAATTGTGAATGTTGCATCACAGTGGTATGTGTTAAGTTCAGATGAAACTTTTTTCTGCTGTAAATGCAAATGCTAGCTCCATCATTTCTAGCTTGACTGGTTATGCTAAATTGAGTCTTTACAGCTCAATCAATCTATAATTTGTTCCTGTATTCTCATTTTGCATCGTGAGATCGAGCAGATAATTTGAATTTTATAATTCTGTTGAGATTTTGGTTTTTTGCAAAGGAATGTGTTAAAAGAATCAGAATTTCCTGTATATTGTGTAAACAAGACGAGTAAGTTTATATTTTTCAGTTTTTTAGCCATATGTCTGCTGGATTATGGTTCTCTTGACTGATACATCTGGAAATGCCCGATTCAATTTGGAAATGCATACATATTCTGGAATTTTTTTTACCATAAATGATATTTGACCCTCCTTAAGTTGTTCCACCTGTTCGTTAACTAGCTTCTAGTATACAGAACCCTGTTCATGTTTCGGAGAAGTAACTGAGTTGTGTGCTATTGCATGTGGCAGTGGACTGACGAACTCAAATTACACAGAGTTGACGAAGCTGTACGAGAAATACAAGGATCAAGGTATGGTCATGTTTATTTTTGGTTCTGAGTGCTTTCCTTTGGATGAGTTGATTTCTTTTTAGGCATTTAAATTTGATTATCTGTCCTCCCTGATCTTGAGACTAGCAGGTTTTGAGCTGGTACTAAGATATGTATTGTGCTAAGTTCGAATATATATATACGGATAATCATAATATTTGTTTCCTGCTGTCTTATTATTTTGTTATAACTTAGGTTTGGAGATATTGGCATTTCCTTGCAATCAGTTTGGTTCCCAAGAGCCTGGAACCAATGAACAGATTCAGGAGTTTGCTTGCACTCGTTTTAAGGCTGAGTATCCAATATTCGACAAGGTATGAATGCCCATGTTTTGAATATGATGGCATTACTTCTTTATTTATGGAAACCGGATTAGGCTTGGGTTTACTAGGCTGCATTATCTGAATAATGGAATTGTATTATTTGTGTTGCAAAACTTCATTGTTTTGTCAAGAAAAAGTTCCTTATAAGCGCAAAACATAGTTATAAAACATACAATCATGTCAAGCAAAGTAAACAATGAGTGTTTACCTGGAGAAGTAAAGAGAGAATTGATTGATGATTGAGGAAAGGGGTGTTGGATGCATGCAGGTGGATGTGAATGGGGCGAATGCTGCTCCGATATACAAGTACATGAAGTCTGTGAAAGGAGGGCTTTTCGGGGATAGCATAAAGTGGAACTTCTCCAAATTCTTGGTGGACAAAGAGGGTAATGTTGTCGATCGCTATGCGCCCACCACATCTCCTCTCAGCATAGAGGTAAAAGAAATATTGTCTGAATTTGTTTTGTGGGATTACTACTATTGAGGTTAAGGAGTCTGAAATTGGTTGGGGTTTGGTTTTTTCAGAAGGATATAAAGAAGCTCTTAGGTTTGTGAATGGAGTCGACGGCTTATCGCCAATAACCACCCCGGAGTGAATAAGCAGCACCATGTGTTTGCATATAGATGTAATACTACTACTTTCTGGGGTTTTGCAATATTCCTTCTGTATACTCATCTTTTGCGTTCTACTTAAATATACTTTATTATCTTTGTGTATGCAGTGGTTTAATATTCTTGCATTGTGTGTTTTAGCCTTGAAATCTAAGAATCGCAAGGGAAAAGAATCAGAGTAATTTTACATGTAAAAATATTTGTGAACAAGACACTTCCAAATCAGAGTATGTAACTTGGTTATTCGGAGAGAGGAGGCAATAACATTTCCAATAATAATGCCTCTTTTGTGTTAAAAATGAAAATGAGAATTCAACTCTTGATAATAAAAGTTTTAATACAAATATGATAAATAGAAAAGAGGTATAGAGAACAAGGTGGCTGAAGTACTGTAAATGAAAATGTGAGATTTACCTTATCAGATGAAAAATTTATTATTAATAGGGGGGCTTTAATTTTACTGAATGTCTGAATCAAAAAGAAAAAAAAATGTAGTCCGTAATTTTTTTATTTTGGATGATGATATCATTCTTTGTGAGATTTTGTTGATGGATGTGTGCTGGTAATTATTTGTTTCAAGTACATATGCATTTAACATTCATCATGAAAAATTGAGTAATTATTTTTAAGGTTTAGGTTACATTTGCTTCTACTCGTTAATGAATAATGAATTGTACCACATGAATGATGAATCATGATATTAAAGCTCGACTCAAATAAAATAATTTCAGTTATGGACAATTGCATGTTTTGGGTTAAGAGTCACAAGATTAAATAAATTTTGAACGAATAAATTCATTTTTCACTGACTCATGCTTCAGATACTAATAGATTTTTTCTACGCCGTAATTCATTTTATTACGTATTCAATAGAATAATTCTAAATAGAGGGAGTTATTTTTAATTTTTAGAATATCTTTAAATTACTAGTATGAAGTTCAACCTTTAACTAATTCAACTCACCATATTCGTCTGAATTTAGATTTCGGAACAATTCTGCACATTAAATTCGTATATTTGAATGGCGTCGTCGCAGTCTGTGTTTGATTTCACCGTCAAGGTCAGCAGCTCCATACTTCATTTTCCTGCTCTGAACTAACATTCCTGGATTCGAAATCCCCAAATAAAACTGCTTATTCATATCACCTGCTTGTTGATGATCGCTTCTATTTATGCTTGTCGATTCTGCAGATTGTACCATTTACTTAGATTTCTTCTGTTTATACTTAAGCTGTACTAGAATCCACTAGGTGTTTGATCCAATTCCCCTACAAACGATTCGTTTAAGTTTACTACGAATTTATGGGGTTTTAACTCTCGAGTTCACATTCGCTTTGAGCATCTCATTATGCTCATACTGTCATACATGTATGGATGTGAAATCAATTCATGTTTTGATGACTTTAGCCAACTGCTGGAACCGCGCGATAATTGTTGCCATTAATGTTCACTACCTGTTTGTAAAAAAATCACTTGTGAGACTTGGATTAAGCTTTCCACAGTGCAGTTGACGATGATTTAAATTTTCATTTTCATTCTAGCATAAATATTTGATAGCGCGATTGCCTCAACGTCTGTTAAAAATGAAGCAAAAAGCCTTTTATGTGACCTTGGAGTTGCTCCCTAGATGGCTTGATCTGTAAAACTATTTGGCTCAGCTGAAGCATCTCATTTAGGTTTTCTTTTATAACCATACTAAGACCTTAACCTTTGAAAGGAGCTATATAGCACTTCACATCACATATTTGGCTCGCTGTACATAACTTCTGTTTGAAGGCACGTTGCTTTTTTGCTTTCAGGATGCTAAAGGAAATCAAGTGGACTTAGGCATTTACAGAGGCAAAGTGTTGCTGATTGTGAATGTTGCCTCAAAATGGTAGCATTAAGTTTAGTTTCTGTTTTGTCTTTGTATTTGTGTCCTCTGATTTAGCATTTACTCAGGATGCTAAACCCTTGCTTATTAATAACTGCTTTTTGTCTGTCTTTTCTAATTCAATATTAGCGGGATGACCAATTCGAACTACACTGAGCTAAATCAATTGTACGTGAAGTACAAAGATCAAGGTATGGTTTTGCTGATGTAGACATGTACTAATCTACTAGTGTGGTATTGGTAGACTCAAGGGTCATGACAAGGAAATCAACTCAAAGTGAAATGTTTAGAGAAAACTCGGTAAACAGTTATTAAAAGGAACATTTAATATGAGGAAGAACTCTGCTATCTCACCTGCTGAATCGTAAATGAGGTTTTCACACCCAAAATAGCATCCACCATGTTAAAATATTACCTAAATCTATGTGCACATAGATAATCCAATAATGACTGATCCAAAGGGGTACATAAATAAATTATTCAGCTACTAACATAATAACTCCAACTAATTCCACTGATTTAATCCCTATACACCCCAATCAGTTACCATTCTGATTCTTATGAGATGTAAGAATATTAGACGAAGATGTGGACCAAGCTTCCTTCCAGCCATCAATGGAACTTGTTTACTTGAGGTCTTTTTGGTCTTCCGTGAGTTTGTAAAGGTGGGGAGGGAGTCAACGCACTTTCCGTAATGACAAGCGTTTGTGGACAAGATAGTTTGTTTGTAGGATTAGTATTTTGATTTTTGGTAAAATTATCTAGCTTGCATTGTAGAAATCAAGATCGTGATTATAAGTAAGCTATCAACACAAACACTTATCTTTGTTGGTCTAACTTCGTATTACATCTTTGTAAAGTTCAGATTTAGGAGTGAGGCTTCAAGCGTATTCTATTTGCTTTATGTCAATTCTTTTCAAATGATAAGAATTCTTCTGGCGGCCTATTTATCACAGGCCTGGAGATTCTGGCTTTCCCTTGTAATCAATTTGGTGAAGAAGAACCTGGAAGCAATGATGAAATCATGGACTTTGTCTGCACTAGATTCAAGTCAGATTTTCCCATCTTTGACAAGGTAAAATTTGGGCTACTTCGTAAATATAGGTACTTGAGATCTACCCTTTAACCTATTCTACCATTAGTCTTCTCAATTTGTGTTTACACTTCATTAACATCAGTATAATCTGTTTCCTCAATGCTGATTTTTCCATGCTTCGACATCATTCATGTCTATTTAAACCATCTATCCAGTTGAGAGTTTTCCACACATTCATTTAATCTGGTACCCTTATTGTTACTCCACTGTAGGAAGTTTCACTGCAAAGCATATCAATCTAAGCTGCATAGTCAAATGATTTAGTGTCTTTAATGGTTGCTTTGCTTGGTTTAGATTGAGGTGAATGGTAATAATGCTGCTCCGTTGTACAAGTTCTTGAAGTTGGGAAAGTGGGGGATCTTCGGTGATGACATTCAGTGGAATTTCGCAAAGTTCTTGATTGACAGGACTGGACACCCTGTTGATCGCTATTACCCCACAACATCACCTCTTACAGTTGAGGTATCAAATGAACGTGTTCTGTATCTTCTTCCCTTTCCTCTGCTGCATTTTACATGTGATACGATGCCACTGTAACCATCTTCTTGATTGCAGAGGGATATTAAAAAGCTGTTGGGGCTTTCATGACCGATGAGAAATCCATGCTCCCGGAGTACTACTGTCGAACCCTTGATGGTGAGTTCAATGTCCCAGTTCCCTTTTATGCATATTGACTACCGAAATGACTCATAAACATGGATAAGTTGATTGCATTTCCTTTTCAATGAAATGTTCATGCGTCCGCACTTTGCAATTCCATTATGCATGATGTTATTATGCTATTTGACTTGATTGAAAATGTAAATTATTGGCAAGATATTAAGAAACAGCAGATAACACATTAACTATGCATAGCAAATAGCAATCACCCATTACTCAAAATAGCAGTAAACAAAAAGAGGAAATAAACCATAAGATAGCAAATCAGAGGAGGGAGAGGGACTCTCTTCAGAAAAGGGCTACAAACAAAATTAGGTTTCAGCCCTTCCATGAGACGGAAAGAGGGCCAACTGATGCCATTCTCAAAACTTGAATTCAATTGTTGTTTTCATCAGTTTTGATTTTGTTTGAGTGAGTGCTGTTTTTACGAAGAAACCTGTATAAATTGCTGGTGCATTGCTTTATTTAATTGCAAGATTTAGATCAATGTACATCAAACCATAATACATCCATCCAGCAAACCCCTCTCATTCCCAGGCCTCCCACCCAGTGCCCAGTGGACACCACCTTCGTCTTGTGGAAGTGTGACCTGTTGTCGCACTCCGACCTTCCTCTGCCCAGCGAGCACTTGTACGTCGTGTAGACCTTCCCTTGCTTGCAGCATTCGTAGCTGTTTTTACAGTGACTTACTGACTTTTACCCTCTGTGGTTTGCCTATCTCTGTTTGCAGCTGCTGACAGGAGAATAATAGTAGTAGTAAAAGAATTTGGCTAACGCATAATCTTTTTTTTTTTTCTTCAAGGATTGCATTTATTCTTTTTATGATTTACTTCGATTAAGAGTTCGTATTTATAATTTATTTCGATTAATCTTAGCTTAAATTAAGATTTTTATTTTTGCACAAATATTTCTATATTATGCACTTAGTATTAAAATTTTATTTTAGATATACAACATGTTAATAAATTTGAACGTGGAGAATTATTATTAGATATTCAACTTGTTGAACCACATATATTATCTAGCCCTACCAAACAAAATTTCTGCATCAATTAGGTTAAATCTCGTTGTGAAAAAGTTGGCAGTAAACTATAGCAAAGATTTCATTATTTATTTATTTATTTATTTATTATTATTATTATTATTATTATTATTATTATTATTATTATTATTATTATTTATTTTGAAGCAGCCGCTCAATCGAATAATTACAAATAGATAATAATACTATTAGGATTACTAATACTAATAATTATTAAAAGCTTCAGTTATGGACTTAATCAGTTAATTAATTATCAGACAAACCAAATGTGCGGGTTTATTTGGACGAATTAAGTGATTTTTCATTGGCACGCTCTACTGTGTGAAACGTAGTGGAATATAAAAATATGTTAATATTCGTTAGTATTTATTATCAATGACATCTATTGAATAAATACCGTAAATGAGGTCTACTGATTCTTGATATTACACGATGATATTAGTCTATTATTTTATAATTAACTCTAATGGTAAACATGACTCAAACAAGGTAATAGTCCAATTCTAAGTTTTCTCAAATAAGGTAATATTCCAATTTTAACATGACTCAAACAAGGTAATAGTATCTACGTATATTGACACAATTATCATACATCAATTGTTTAGAGCATAACAAAGATAAATAGTGAGAGATCGATTGCCAGCTGGGAGAGATGGAGTCATTGTCGTCAGAATTGGTGTTGGAGATTCTGAGCAGAACAACATTCGAAAGTATAGAAGAATGCAAATCAGTTTGCAAGAACTGGAAAGAACTCGGAAAGAAGCAATTCCATCTTCGGTTATTTCATCCAAGGCTTGAAGGATCACGGTAAATACCCTTGGGACTTCATCTCTGCCACTGCCACCGCCTTCTCCACCTCCATCAAATCAACATGGCCTTCATCCAATGACATTAAAATCCTAGCCTCCTGCGATCAAGGCATTCTCATCTGCAAGAGACGAATTCCCTTCAACAACCAATTCTTCGCATGCAAGCCCGCCACCGCCCAGTGGCAAGCCCTCCCCAATCCCAAGCTCCACTATGAAACCGTCGCCAGCGCTGTGGTCGTCCTCCAATCCCAACCCCTGCGCTACCTCATCGCTCGATTGTACTGTACAGTTGTGCAGACTCATTGTGAGATGTTTGATTCTGAGAGTTGGAGATGGGAGGAGATGGACTGCGCCCCACTCTCTGTAGGTGACTTCATCAATAGCTATCCTCCCATCACCACCGCTGGCCGATTTGTGCACTGGCTCACCTGGAGCAATAAGGTGGTGACCTTGGACGTCAAGAAGAGGTGTTTTGAATGTTGGGTGCTGCCAGAGAGAGTGAGATCCAAGGAGAAGAGACTGGTGGAGCATGATGGAGGATTAGGGTTAATGTGTCAAGTTCAGGATGCCGACGAGATCGAGCTGTGGGCCAATCAGATGGTTGTACGTATCAAAGCTGACATGGATAATCCGACGAGGTTTTGCAACAACAACGTAATTTTTATGACTACTGTGGATGCGGATGGAGGCGCCTTTTATTATCTCTCGAATTCTACTTTTACTAAAGTGAAACTGCCTTCACACCTTGGATATCCCTACAGATTCTACCAACGGATATTTCCATTCAAATCCGATATCAACACCGTTCATCTCAAACCTCTCTCCATATCAAAAATTGTTAAACAAGACAGTGAATCAAGTGTCTTATCAAATTATTGATTCACTGAAATGCATACAAGTGCATATATAAGATGCATTAACGTTATCTAAATACCTAGTATATATACATAACGTTTATTCTTCTCTATATTATTCTTTTTCTTAGTTTACTTTTTCTCCACTTTAACTATTTATTATTATTTCTCCAAAATAATTGTAGAAAATGAAACGCCTCTATAACATGGAACGAAGAGAGTATTGCCTCATTGGTTAAACACTCCTTTGTCACTTTTTTTTGTGATGCTTTCAATCGTCTTAGTCTCTAATTACTTGCACATATGTTCTCATGGTTTCTTTTAATTGTGTGAATGGAAAAATACCAATTTTCCCATCAAACACCACCTCTCCATTGTCTGCAAATATTGGTCCGGTGACAACACACATAAACATGATTTTTTTGATGAATTTTTGTTTTGACATGTCCTATGTGGTTCAACCTCTCCCGGTGCCAAGCAAAACCTTTTTGGCATCATTGTGGACAGTATTTTGAATGTTCCTAAAAACAATCTTGTTTAGAATTCTATCTAGTTCTATGGCATCTAGTGTGAATGTCAATGGTAGTAGCTTGTTTGGGGTTGTTAAGTCAGATCGTACGGCTGAACTATGTGGCCTAATCAACCTAGTATGCAACCATCTCCAAACTGAGTTTTTACTGTATTTTAATACAATAACTAAACTTATAATAGTGCATCTTTTTAGAAACATGTAGACATTGAAGTATGTGCCATCAAGTTGAATGAATGTTTACTTCTTACCATTTATTCACCTTTGTTTTGTTGTTGTTTTGCTGAATTCCAATACCTTGTGGTTGTTTCTATTGACGAGTTCAATTTTGCAGAGCTTCCTTGATGGTTCCTCGACTAGGTTTTCCATTCACGCACTATCCGAGAATGAATTGAAATACTAAGTTCTTCTCTGGACCAGATTCTATATGACCTGACCCATTAGTAAACATTGGCGGATTTACAATTGAGTTTAGGAGGAGTCTTATAATGTGCTACTACTACTATATTACTTATTACAAAATTTATTTCTTTTAGTTTTCCGATAACAACAACACAAAAAAAAAAAAAACTCAAGAGTGTCGAACAAAAACTAGCATGATCTTCAACCATTAAAATTCAGAAAGTCGATATGTCACCATTTTTTTAAATACAAAAACAATTATCTAAATCAAATCAGTGTTAGCCGTTGGTGATATTGTTGTCAGACTGCAAAATCAGTTGGTTTTGAAGGTCATTGATATCCAAACACTGCTACTTTAGAGCATCCGCAATGGTCGGCTAGCGACCGGCTAGCCGATTCGTCGCCGCTGGCCGATCGGCTAGCCGAACCATTGCAATCGGTGAGAGCGAAATCGGCGAGCCGAACGGCGTGGGCTGGCCGATCACTCGGCGCTGGCCGATGCGCTAGCCGATGCGCTGGCCGCCATTGTGGCGGCCCGATCGGCCAGCGATCGGCCAGCGCCGAATTTTATTTTTTTTTTTTAAATTCTTTTTTTTTTAATTTTTTTTAATTCTTTTTTAAAAAAAAATTCAATGATTTTTTTTTTTAATTTTTGAAAAACTATATAAACGCGATTTTCTCTATCTCTAAATTTCTGTACAAGAGCAACATCTAGCGATGGACAACAACAACTAGCCCAATACAAAATTAAGACCTAAAACAGAAACATGTCATACCGTCGGGCCGGGGGCCTCTCCGCGCCCCCGGACCCCCATGGCAAGGGGGCGTCGCCCCCCTTGACCCCCTGACTCGCTGACCGGGTAGCGAGACCCCCGTTCGGCTAGCGGCAAACTATAACAGATTCAAGGCGGCTCGTGTGTGGAAGCCCGGATTTTTTTTATTATGTTATTTTTATGATTTTTAGTTAATGTACTTTTTTTTTTATTTAAATAAAATTAATGAATTTTCCCGTATATGTGTCGTAAATTTAATTCCGTAATTTAATCGTAATTTTAATTCCGTAAATGTAGTATATTTTGAATTATTTTTATTGCGGCTGGCCTATGGCTGGCCTAAATCTGATGTGGCAGGTGGATTTTTTAGTGTTGCTGACGTGGCAGGGGAGAGAATGGCTGGCCTATTGCTGGCCTAAGCACCATTGCGGATGCTCTTAGTAATCACACCGATTATATTTACTGGGAGTATTAAATATAGAGTAAAAGTCAAAATTGGTCCTAAACATATGGTCATTTTACGTTTTTGTTCCTAAACATTATCTTTTGGATTTTGTGATCCTGAACATATGAAAATTTGATCATTTTGGTCCTCCGTCAACATTTCCGTTAAAAACTAACAGTCAACGGATTTAATTCCGAATTTGACCAAATTTAAGTTTTAATTCTGGTTTTTTTATTCCTTAATTAATAATCCTAACTATTATTAAAAATATTCTTCTAAATATAATTAGAAATTACAATTAGGGTTCTTATTTTTCACATCGTGCTCTTCTTCTTCCTTCTCTTCGCAACCAGGAGCAAGAAATGGGGGCTTCTGGAAAATGGGTCAAAGCTTTGATAGGGATTAAGAAACAAGATAAAGATGACAATGTAAGCTCCAAATTTCAGTTTATAATATTAAAAATTCGATCTTTTCTATATGCATTCCCTGCTCAATTTATGGTCCCATTTTTCATTTTGTTTAGATTTATAACTTGTTTATCTATCTAATTGTGTGAGTGTTGCAGTTCTTTAATTTATTTAAAAAAGATGAAATCTTGAAAAAAACAGGAAAAGATTAGTGGAAAAAGCAAAAAATGGAAGATCTGGAAAGGTGTGAAAAGGCCCGATGGAATGAATGCTGGTCCGGATTACTCCTCCGAGTCCTCATCATTCACCGCCGCTGTCGCCGCCGAAAGACTTCGGCGCCGTGCGCCAAGAATGGGCTGCCATCAGAATCCAAACCGCTTTCAGAGGATTCCGTTTTCATCGGCTTAATTAGTAATCCTCAAAAATTGATTATGTGGATTTGCAACAAAGAATGATTTTGAAAATGAATTTATCTTCTTCCTTCCTCTAGTTTCTAATTATACTTAAAAGAATATTTTTAATAATAGTTAGAGTTTTTAATTAAGAAATTAAAAAATAGAATTAAAATTTAAATTTGGTCAAAATCAAAATTAAATCCGTTGATCGTTAATTTTTAACGGAAATATTGTCAGAAGATCAAAATGATCAAATTTTTATATGTTCAGGATCACAAAATCCAAAAGATAATGTTTAGGACCAAAAACGTAAAATGACCATATGTTTAGGACCAATTTTGACCTTAACTCTTAAATATAATAAGTGTGTATAGCTAATTTAAATAAATTTAAAAATAATAACCATATTATGTTATTGTGAGAAAAAATATTTTTGATAGAAAATAATTAATACTTCTAAACATAAATCTAAATTTTTTTGTATAGGCTTAATTAATATTATAAGCCTTGAAATATTATAGTCTAACCAAACAAGAAAATGTTTATGATATTAGACACAATATTCATGATTACCTAATTAAATATTAAAATATCCGCACGAAGCTTAGGTTCTGCTATCCACAAACTAAATCCTTTTGTAGTGTTGAGCCTATCATCAAAACTTCTATCATTCCCCGCCAACCATCTTCAACCAGATACTCACTTTTCCATTTCTAGGCTTTATGAATTTCATGGGTTTTTCATCCTTCCCTGAAATTTGACAGAAATGGGAGCACTCTCCGCGCAAACCCATTTCATCAAGACGCAATTTTGCCCTTTGCAGCGCTTTGCTTCTTCCCACTCACATGTATGTATAAACGCTTCTAAATCATGAATTCTGCATCACCTTATCATTAATATTTGTTGATTGCTATTACAGAATCTCATTTCAGAGAGGAGCCCATTTTTCAGGGGTCAGTTTCACACCAAACACTTTGTTAGATTCAATCCTGGCCCCCCAATCAAGAATCGCACTGGTGATTTCACATACCTGCTGTGTTCGAATGTGTTGAATTGAAATCAAGGGTTAACTTAATAGTAATAATTGGTAAACAAGATCCCAACTTTGATAACATTTTAATTGTTAACATGTTTCACAAGAAATTGTTTTTGCTAAATAGTGTTTTTATTTTAAGCAATTAAGCATGAATTGAATGGATGAATATGATTGGAATTTGAAGGTGCTGTGTGTGTGCTGCCACTGACTGAGGAGAATGTGGAGAAGGTGTTGGATGAAGTGAGGCCAGGGCTCATGGCTGATGGAGGCAATGTGGCTCTTCATGAGATTGATGGTCTTGTTGTTGTGCTCAAGCTCCAAGGGGCTTGCGGCTCCTGCCCCAGCTCCACCATGACCCTCAAGATGGGGATTGAGACTCGTCTCACCGATAAGATCCCTGAAATCGAAGCAGTCGAGCAGATTATTGACACAGAAACAGGTCTTGATTTGAATGAAGAAAATGTGGAGAAGGTAAGCTTTTTGTATTCCTTTTGCATATATTGTATTTGTAAGACTATATCTCTAGATGGATTATCATATGATAATGAGTCATAGGTAACTGAA
The DNA here is from genome assembly GCF_023119035.1 of Salvia hispanica. Taxonomy (NCBI): domain Eukaryota; kingdom Viridiplantae; phylum Streptophyta; class Magnoliopsida; order Lamiales; family Lamiaceae; genus Salvia; species Salvia hispanica. The sequence goes on from NC_062967.1 coordinate 48,974,888, forward strand.
TAATGGATTGGAACCATCGGATTTTGCTAAAGTTCTTGATAATTTTTACAATATGAGATAATTTTGTTGATTATGAAGGAAGTCACAGTATAATCCCAGTGACGAAGATAAAAATACTCAATCGTGCATCGGATATTGCAGGTCCTATCAGAGATTAGACCGTACCTCTCAGGCACAGGCGGCGGAGAATTGGAGCTCGTTCATATCAACGACCAAGTCGTAAAGGTTAGACTAAGCGGACCTGCAGCTGGCGTGATGACAGTTCGTGTAGCGCTCACACAGAAATTGAGAGAAAAAATACCAGTCATTGCAGCTGTGCAGTTGGTAGACTAAAGAATTATGGAAGAAACCAAATTAAGCTCAGAGAATTTGTGATTCTAAATGCAAGATTTCTCACACAAGTTTTTTAATATTCTTTGGAAAAGCTATGTACACTAGTGATAGAAATGTATATTTTCTGTACTGAAACTGAATTCTTGTTATTGACTGTTGAGCTTTGTTGGTTTATATTGAGTAAAATCATGCTCGATAGGTTCATTTAGTAGCTTTAGAGCTTACCTACATACCCCCACAAATTAGCAACTATCAATGCAATATTGATACGATTATTATGAGAAAAATTTACAGAATTTACAAGTGCACTTTAGTAGAAACAAACTTATTATGCTCTGGTAATTTTGATGTAAAATATAACTCATGGTATACAAAATTGATCAAAATACATCCATCATTATAATCTTTTAGATGAAAGAATAATCAAGCCAAGCCCTTCATCTCACAAAATTTCTTAAAACCCAAAAAAAAAAAACAGTTATTTACAGTTTAGAGCTGCTGAATTCCAAAAAGATGAGTTTTTTATAGTGATTGAAATCTCAAATACCTATATTGGAATTTGGATAGTAGTAGCTTGCAACTCAGCCAAGTCAATTTCTTCTGCTTTCAATTAATTTGAGAGAAAGAGAGAGAGGGGAAAATCAAATTCAGATGATGAGTTTGCAGCTTGGGCTAATCCCCCAACTCTCTTTCCAGAGAACCCTAACCTCACCATTTTCGACCACCCAAACTTCAATTAAACTCCCCAGCTGCCCATCTCCCAACCCTAAAAGACTTCGCTTGCAGCCCCTTCGTTGTAATGCCTCCAATAAGGACACTGCCAAAACTACGCCTGAGACTGGGAGCAGCGGTGGAGGCGGCGACGTCGGCAATGGAGATGATGACGGAACAGGAGAGAGTGGTAGTCTCTTGGCAGAATGGCTGAATTTCAGCGCAGACGACTTCAAAACGGTTGTTGCGGTGGTCGCTATATCGCTGGCCTTCAGATCGTTTGTGGCTGAGCCTCGATATATTCCTTCCTTGTCTATGTATCCTACATTTGATGTTGGAGATAGACTTGTAGCTGAAAAGGTATAATTCTTCACAAGTTTCGTTAAATTTAAATAGTATTATTGTTGTTCGTGATTACTACTCAGCTATAGCTTCAAATTTGATCTGCCTTGTTCATGTTAAAAGAGCATTTTTACCATTGCACAAACACAGAAAAGAAGAGAAGCATGATGACGGAAATAGTGGAGAATTTGTAGTTCTGCTATCACTTATCTTGCAATCTATGACTCATACTGTTAAAATTTCAAATTTTACTCGCTTAAATAATGTAGAAATAAGAGGAAGTTTTCAACATTGAGGCAATCTTTGTTTTCTGCATCTTGTTTTTGTGTCTGAGTACTAGGACTAATGTGAATCTTCAAGATTTTCCAAAAGTTTGGGGTCTTACAGGTTACATTCTGTAGTTAAAATATGTGTATCTATAGGATTAGGCTAGTTCTAAACTCCTAATGCTGTACAATCAAAGTTTGTAGGCTAGTCCCATATCACTTATCCTTCAATGTTGATAAAAAATTTCAGATGATCAAATTATATAGCTATTGTATTCTAGTGTATAAAAGAGTTCTTTTCAGTCTTGTGCATTGCCGATAGTTAGTTTCTGCCTCTGTATCATGTTTTTGCCTTGTGTCATTTACTTGATTCATCCCTCTAGAATGTAGTGTACTACCATGAAATCTTCCTGTCCAAAAAATGCTTTTTCATACATTATACTTGGACTGGTGCACATCATCAGTTGTGCACTAATGAGGCCCTCTGGGTTTAAGGGTTTAAGGTCTCTGATGGAACCACTTCCTTGACTCTATATTTGCATTCCACCGCAGAGCCCCCTTTTCTATTAGTACTTAGCTATTCTCCATTTTCAGGTGTCATATTATTTTCGAAAACCCTGTCCAAATGATATTGTAATTTTTAAAAGCCCACCCGTGCTGCAAGAAGTTGGCTACACAGATGATGATGTTTTTATCAAGCGGATAGTTGCAAAAGAAGGTGATACTGTTGAGGTGAGACTTGAAAATGTCCTCGTTTTTGTTAAGGATTTAAGTTCTGGTTGCTGGAATCCCTAATAACGTAATTTGAATTATCTGCTAAATTAGTAGAGCATTGCTAAAATTCCTGAATTTATTTGCTTGGATAAAACCATGTAATTCTGCTCCATATGATTATCTTAAACATGAGAATCTATATAGACTGGTGTTGTAAAATCAAACTTGAGCTTGTTGGTTGCTTGATTGTGCACATTGGGAATGTTAAAAGAGAATATTCTATTGATATAGTTAAATTGCTCTGCTGAGTGCTGACAATGGAATCTTAATACACCAAATGGATAAGGCATAATATTGTCGTCAATTTATTCTATTAAACCTTTAGGAATCATCACTAGAGGATGGACATGATCTCCATTTGCTATTAGTTTCCAGATGTTAGTTTGATGTTACAATTCTATAGAGAAACCTTATTGCATGAAATCATAATACTACTTTAAAATCTATTGTCTTCGTTTAACATTCTTATCTTGTTGCTGCAAACTCAATGATTTGACAATCAGTGGTGATATAATCTCTTGGCATACAGTGTATTTCCTATTCCATTTAGGAAGCTTTTCATGTGTATTTTCTAATGCAGGTTCATGATGGGAAATTGATTGTCAATGGAGTTGTCCGAAATGAAGACTATATTCTTGAAGCACCAAAATATGAAATGACACAAACGGTATATGTTTGGTTTCACATATTTAACTGTTTCCTGTCAACCTCATTCGCTATTGAAACCAGCCAAATAAATAAATATGCTGTTTACTTAACGAGTTAATTAGTCCAATCTTTGAAGGCGTTTATGTTCAATTAAGTCAAGAAGTGGCAATATGAGGTTGTTTGTGCCGAGTATGTATACCATTAGGAATATGACATTAGGACACTTAAAACTGAAACATTTACAGAATTTGTTGTTTAGAACTTTGACCTGCATAGTTTATTCCTAAGTGTACTTGGTCTAATATAAATATAATTCCGTGCAGCGTGTACCGGAGAACTCAGTTTTTGTTATGGGCGATAATCGCAATAATAGCTATGACTCACATGTCTGGTAATAGTTTCTTGCATTCAAACGTTGAGATGAAGATACTTGCTCAGTTAAAATTTTCTTATGAATGAATGCTTTCTCAGGGGCCCCCTTCCTTCAAAGAATATAATCGGAAGATCTGTGTTCCGGTACTGGCCTCCTACTAGAGCCGGTGGCACGATATCTCCGGAGGGCTGTGCCATTGACAGGAAGGATACTAGTGTAGCTAGTCAATAAAAGTGCAATTCTAAGATTTCTTTAATTAGATATTGGTGAAACAAATTCTTGTCTCAAAAGAGACCTCCATTCATTCTGTTTTATCTGAAAAAAGGTAGGCCTAAGTTTTGTACACCTGATTGCAATGTGCAACCACTCTATTTGTAGATTAATATATTCGAATATGTATCATACTAATTGAAATTTTAATTAAGACCTAATTAGTTCTAATTAATCCAGCCAACCATATTTAAAGAGTGACTGCTCAGTACAGCTTAATGCACCATACTTGTATTAAAAACAAAACAAGCTCAAAATGTGGAACTACCTATCTATCTCAAAAGCAACATAAAAATGTTCCGAAATTCATGATATAAAACAACAAACTAACTTTTTTAGAAAAGAACAACAAACTAATAACTAGAGCTGCCCAGGGTTTACCGAATCGGCGGTTAAAATCGAAACCGTAACCGGCGGTTACGGTTCCGAACCGAAACCGCGAAAAATATGCCGAACCGAAACCGTGAATTTTAGAACCGTGGTTCGGTTCAGGTTCCAAATTTTTCGAACCGAAACCGCGACCGAACCGCCGGTTCCGGGCGGTTTCACGGTTCCGAACCGCCAACGCAATGATAAATTTAAACATAGTTAATCCTTATATTAAAACTATACTCAATTAAATAAAACATTGCTGAATGATCCGGTTTATGAGTTTTATACTCTTATATAAATAACTTTCATTTTTAGATTTGGTAATATCCGTAGAAACAATAATGTGGGACAAAATTTTGTAGCAAAAATAACTTTATAATACTATTTGGTAAAATTGGATGGTAAAAACATAAGATAAAAGATAATAAAATAAAAATAACTAAATTACAAGATGAAGTCTATGTTGTATGGTTTATGGTAATAACTTTATAATACTATTTCCGATTTTATTAATTAACACATTTTTTTACGTATGGAATCTATGGAGTATGTATAATTATTAATAAATATTTACCCAACATTTTAAAATAAACTTAGAAGAATTGATTACTTTAAATAAAGTATAATAAATGGTTAATGTTGTAGTCTTCAAAATTGATTAGTTGAGTCTTCAAAATTGATTGGTTGACGGTGGGCGATGGCTGCACTATTCAAAATTGATTGCATAAAACACCATTTCTTTTATTTTTATTTATTTATTTATTCTTAAATGTTGATTTTAAATTCAAATTGGATCTCATTTCTCTCTATTTTTATTTATATTAAATACTTCTCTCTATCCTTACTTACACTCACCTCATTTTAGTGTTAACAACTCAATTTAAACTATCCATTTCCTTGTTCCAATTTATTTTATAATTTCAAACTATATGGCAAAAAAAATTAACGGAAAAAACCGCGAAACCGAACCTAAACCGCTACGAACCGTCCAAAAACCGGCGGTTCCGAACCGAAACCGAAACCGCCGGTTTTCGAACCGAAACCGAAACCGTGAAACAGCCTCACGGTTCGGTTCCGGTTCCATATTTCCCAAAACCGGAACCGGCGGTTCCGAACCGAAACCGCCGGTTCATGAACCGTGGGCAGGTCTACTAATAACATTAGTTCTTTTATTTATATAAATGTTGATGTACACATTGAAAATTAAAACCATGTTGTAATCTAGTCACTTCCAATAGTATACATGTCTCTCAACAAGAAGAGAAATACACTAGAAAAAGTTTTCCATTCTAACAAAGTTCATTGGAGATCCGAACAAACACATCATTTCTGAATTATGACTTTTGTATGTGTCAAATTAAGTTACTTTACCATATTTTTATTTAGGTCCCAACTAAATTGGCAATCATGTTTGGCATTGGCACCTGTTAACACATAGTACTAAACTTGTTCGAGATTCTTTGATTCATTTTTAGTTATATTTAATTTGTATGGGAATAATTGCGTGAGATGGCTGCACCAAAGTTTTTGCTTTAAGAAATTGATTATGTAAGTATATATTACAAAAGTAAATTAGTAAGTATAAAATTGTATACTACAACACTTATAATACGTAATGAATTTGAAACAAGTATAAAAGAAATAGTGAGATTAATGACATCAAATTATAAATGCGGTGGGTGGTCAAATTGAAATCATAAGACAGAAAAAATAGGATGGTGAAATGAAAGAGAAATATTTTCATGGGAATAACAAACTAAAGTGGTTATTGATGTTATGTGGTAGTAATAAGTAATAAACGAAGCCTACATGGCTACACATGGAGTTGCTAAAAAATTTGGCTATTGCCACCATCAAAAACCAGAATTCATAGCACCCTTTTTTATTACTAATTTATAGTATATTATACTTAATAATCTATCCATTTATATGATGTATGTAATTTCCACTATTTCGACACCAGCAACACAACAATGGGCTGTGCTACATGTTTGGAAATAATTTCATTAGCTAAGAATGACTACGTGTTTGGCACTAAAACTCTTATACCAAAAAAATTAACCAAATAAAAAACGTCTTGTTGATTGGCTAATTAAACAATGATAATCACTCTTACAACCTATTACGAAACACTTACATCTCTGACTAACAACAGCTAAGATTGAGTATATTTAAAATTTTAAACAAATTGTAACTCCAAATTATAGTAGAGTCGTTTAAAATTTGTCATGACATGAATTAATAATTGTCATAAAAAACGGAATTATATTAATTTGTGTCCAGCTACATCAACTTTGAGTGTTCAACATATGATTTCTATTTTCAGAAAAAATATCTTTCTTGTGTACAACTAATTTTATATTTGGAGATGGCAAATTGATTCGCTTATTTGGACAGATAATTCATAACCACGTAATTAATGGTGCTTCATGCATTATAATTTGCTAGTAGTGAGATCTGATTAGGATGTCATACTTATGTGCACCAGGTTTCAATTATCACTACTCCTATGCTTATTTGGTGGATCTATTTTTCTATGTTTATAGTTATATCTTGATGCAATTAAAAACCAATTAAGCAGTTTTAGAGGGACCAGTCCATACCAATTCTCAGCCTTGAATTTATTTTATAAATATTTTACTACTCCTTTTGCTTAGTTCAAACCAATGTTAGTAGAGTCGTGTTATAGTAATTTATGGTATAATCTCAATGCCATATAAGTAAAAATCTCCCAATAAAACAAAATTAATCTCTTCAAATAATTTTGGGCAATTTTCTAAGAAACTGAACACCCCGTGAAAAGTACCTCATGCGCTAAGTCCCATGTATTTTCTGGTAATATCGACCAAGTCGTGTATACGAGACTAGGACCTTAAATATCGAGAACCGGCCCGTTTAGTAAGTCTTACATAATTGAAATGAAGATTGTATCCTTGTTAAAGGAGGATGGTGCATATATAATCCAAATCTGCAAGAAATTAAAATAATTGAAATGGGATGTATATTCACAATTAAAGCTTCTTTTCACGTTTCACTTATCATGCTTGTTGTAAAAGTATTAGTTTGTCACACTGTTACACATCTAGTAGTGGAATCCATTGATTCAAAGATGTCGTGTTCTTCCATCGCCCCTCTCATTCCCTGACAGGAACCAAACTACAACACACAAACTCCAAACCACAATATGTATATATATACTCATTCATATTCATAAGGTACACACACATTTATACATACATGCATCAATATCATTAAACCTGAGAGTAGTTTACATTAAACACAAACACACACAGATGGATAGTAAATTAGTGAGAAAGCTGAGACCATATTTGGCTGCAATATTGTTGCAGTTTGGGTATGCAGGTTTAGGTATAATAGCAAAGTCAGCTCTGGACAAGGGAATGAGTCATTACACCTTTGCAGTCTACAGAAATATCGCTGCTGCTGTTGTTGTAGCACCTTTTGCCTTTGCCTTCGAGAGGTTCGATTCCCATCTCTCTTCCTCTCCACTCTCTATATTCCGACCAGATGATACATGTATCAGTTGAAGCTTACTATTGAGAGTTTATTTGTTTTAAACAGGAAAATCAGGCCAAGAATGACGCTCTCCATTTTCGTCAAAATATTCCTTCTTGCTCTATTGGAGTAACTACTCTAGCTAGTTCCTTTATGTTAACACTTCCACCGTCCCACAATAAGCGAGATGCTTCTTTTAAGCACTCGTTTTGAGAAAATGATAATTAATAATTAAAGTAAAAAGAGAATAAAGTAAGAAGACAATAATGTAGAGAAACTCTTCTCTATTAAATACTCCATCATTTTCTCAAAACGAGTGTTTAAACGAAGCAACTCGCTTATGGTGGGACTAAGGGAGTATGATGTTTAAGGTTAGCATGTTTTTTATGTAATACTGTACATGTGCAAGTGCAGGCCAGTGATAGATCAAAACTTGTACTACATTGGGCTGAAAATCACAACAGCTACATTTGCAGCGGCTATGTGCAACACTGTTCCAGCCCTCACCTTTCTATTAGCATGGCTCATGAGGTATCAACTTAGAACTAAACAATACTTGCCAACGTAGAATATAAGGTTCATCAACCCATTCCGACATTGTTGGCACAGGCTCGAAAGCGTGAACGTGAGAAGACTGCACAGCCAGGCAAAGATTATGGGAACTATAGTAACTGTAGGTGGAGCAATGATAATGACTATTGTAAAAGGCTCAATTATAGAATTGCCATGGACCAAAGGAAACTCCAATTCCACATCTATTGCTCAAGAAAATGATCCCCAACAGTTTATCAAAGGAGCTATGATGATCGGAGCTGCTTGTCTCTGTTGGTCCTTTTTTTACATTTTACAGGTCTACATAGTTATATTATCAATCATCTTTCTTTTTATTTTAATTCTTTTTTTAATTTTATCTATGTTACATCATAGGCGATCACATTGAAGTCGTACCCGGCTGGACTTTCCCTCACCGGCCTGATATGCATGCTCGGAGCGTTGCAAGGGGCAGTGCTCACTCTCGTGGCCACAAGAGGCAATGCTCAGATCTGGTCTATTGGATGGGACACCACCCTTCTAGCTTCTGTTTACTCTGTAAGAACAATGGATATGCATTTCTCTGCATCTTTTAAAGGAGTAATTCTTTATAATAACTTTTTGACAAGTGTGTGTGTGTGTGTGTGTGTGTGTGCAGGGGCTGATCTGTTCTGGAGTTGGCTACTATGTATCAGGAGTGATCATGAAGGAGAAAGGCCCTGTTTTTGTTACTTCATTCAATCCTCTAAACATGGTGATTGTTGCAGTCATGAGTTCTTTCATCCTCGCAGAGCAGCTCAACGTTGGGAAGTACGTAATTTTGGTATTCCACTTTTACTAGGGTGTTTATCTGGGATATCTAACTTGTATGCTAAAAGAGGGTGATGAAAATGCAGGGTAGCAGGAGCCACGGTGATTGTAATTGGGCTGTATCTCGTTATATGGGGGAAGACACGAGATCAGAGCATATCGACGTATCCTCAGTCGGAGCTTAACCACCAATCTCTCGAGAATCAGACCTCCAACACGATTGTCACCAAGGCAATCTCTGGCGACAATGTTGTTTAAGAGGAACAAGTTTTGTAATAAAATATATATATACTATATATGTAGATTAAGAAAATAAATACACCAGGCTTAATCAAACATTTATGCAGAACGTAACAGCCAGATTTTCCAGCAACAGTTCTAAGATACTAATGTGACAGAAACGAATATGTTGCAGATATCGGCAGAGGTTCTGCCTATGATAGCTTCAAACAGAAAAAACGAGCATAGCATCATTGCACATCTAAACGACACAAAATGCTTAGATAGATAAGCTGTACCTGATGGAGATCAGCCCTTCTGATCTACCCAGTATGCAGATTGTAACAAGAGCTGCATTGAGACAGACATTAATATCTAAACTCAGCAGCAGAAATATCTAAGTAATCCAAATATTAGATTACTATTGCAATCACAATGCAAGCACATGAGGTTATGATCCAACCTGGAGAGAAATGTGATGCAAGTCATCAAAGATGTAACATGGGCACGCAAAATTTTAAGCTAGATGAGCTTAAAGCAGAACAATAGGCATCTAATGATCACTTAAAAGATCTCCCATGAAAGAGGATATGCATTAAATAAAGCTGAACAGTACTGTTAAAAACATGTTACACATCCAAAATACAACATAGATTGACGATCAACAAATCTTATGTTCCAGAGTTGATCGATTCCTACTGTCATTTTGACAAGCTAGGTGGACAACAGTTAATCAACAGACCTTGATAACATGAAAGATAACATATCAGGATGGCGCAACCAAGTCATCCTTCCCATAAATACGTTGAAGTTCTCGGGTTGCAGCTTGATATGATGCTGAAATGAAATTATACAGCTCAATCAGATGAGGTCAGAGGTAAAAATAAAACAGCACTATGACCTATCTAAATCTTGTATAAGTAAATAGATGAGTCTCACCTTTCCAAATATTGAAGTTTTTCAGATTGACTGCAGATCCTGTTACATTTTGTATCACGTCAAAGAGCATTTCCTGAGGGGTGCTCTTCAGTTCTTGAACCACTGCGTAAATTGTTTTCCCGTTCTCAAAGTAAATATGGTTGTTAGGGTGTTTGGTTTTGCAATCAGCATGGCGCTCAAACTCATATGCATTGATGGTCTGCACATCATAAGTTGGGAAACAAAGTTAGCAGTAGGGAAAATTCAGCATATGACCAAGGAAAGATGTTAACCTTGGAAAGCTTGCAATCCTGGCAGCTACACAAGTAACCAGTCCCTTTTACCACTCCTCTAAGATTTTTCTGCAGGGAAAAATGTTTATGGTTAAGATAATGTAACATAGAATAAAATGGAAAAAGAATGATAATCTCTCCTTACCTCTCTTGACCATGAAACATATTTCACTGGAACCCCATCAAGAATGCCAGTGGACAACAAGCTTTTAACATTTGAAGGAAAGTTATTTGACGATCCTTTTTTGGTCTTTTGATCCTTATTCTTAGGCGCACCATCAGGCTGCAAAGAAGATGCCGAGACAGCATTGTCACTTAGCTGATCTGTAGAATCTTTTTGCCCCAGTGCCCCAGAAGACTGAGCAGAGGATTGATTTAGCAAAACATCATAGCTACTTATGAGCCTTCCAGAGTTATCCCTCTCTTCAACATTATTCTGAAAGCCTCCGAAAGATATGGTAGTTTCCTCACCCTTCCTAGAGTGCTCAACCATTGAAAGGATGCTCGAATTTTCTTTATTGTAGAGATCTCCTAAAGCAACAGTTGCATCCTGCTCACCTTGAAAAGCAATATGAGTCTCCCCCTTATTGGGACCTGCAGATATGAAAGTCTCATTTACTTTACTGTAGAAAGGCTCCAATGCAAATAGATTCTCATGGACCCCATTGTATGTAGGACAAACTGATGAAAAATTTCCATTTTCCTTTTCATACTGCTCTCCTAGGGCATTAATGTTGTAATTCCCTCTGTTGAAGGCCTGACCAATAGACAGCACATTGTTATCCATCCCATTGTAGTACTGACTGGAGAGCATAAAATTTCCATCTCTCTTGCTGGAGGAGTTCCCAACTGAAACAAAATTTTTGTCTAGCTTACTGTAAGCAGGATCCACTGAAATAGCATTTCCCAATTCAGTATTATAACTAGGTCCAGTAAACATGTTATTGCTAGTCCTTTGAAATGTGCTTGTCATAGTATCATTCTTCTCACCAAGGGTAAAGGTACTTCCGACAAACTCAGGCAAACAATTCTCTGGTATCCTTACCTCACTGACTTTTACTTTCCTAGGTCCGGAGTTCAGGCACAAAGTGTCATTGACTGCATGAGACATGGTTAAACAAACCGATGAGTCATTTCCAAATTGGTTCCCTGGTTCCTTCCTTTCCATATTCATGGAAGCCGTAACGGGGGGATTATTATTATCAGACAAATTAGAACTCCGCACCGGCTTGGGGGTGAACAGGCTCGGCATTAGACTTTCAGACTGAAAGTGGGAACCATCATGCCAAAAAGAACTTTCCATAACTACAGGTCCTGAAGTTCCTTTAAAAGGCTCTACTGCTTGCTTCTTGCTAACAACTAACTCCTGCTCAGAAGAATCCATAAAATACTGATGAGGACGTTTTTGATCAATTCTTGTTGAAGTTTCATAACAGATCTCCCCATTAGCCACAGAACCAGAGCCATTGGGCAACCAAAAGATGTTGTTCTGAAAAGACTGCCACCACCAAGAGAGACATTTATTTACTAAAAGGTGAAAACTAATAAAAATACCAACCAATTAGAGTAAGAGAGCATTGAATGCCCCAGATACTTTAGGTTTGGAAAATGTTGCTCACATGGGGAAAAAAGTTTCTATATTGTTTGGGATAAGGAATCATCAATTAAACAAATAAATATATGATGCAAAATGCATAGAAACTCACTAATGAGAAACACGTACTATGGTAAGATTGACAAGCAAGGAAGTGATAGTGATCATGGCAGTGACTAATTATTTGTTTCAGTTAGGAGTCGGAGTTTACTTGTTTCAGATTAGAAATCAGGTCCGTTTTGATTGCATAGGCTTTAGAGATTAGGGTTTTATTGTATGTATTTCATCAATAAGCCAATAGCACGTCATTTATCTCAGTCAGTTCTGGACAGTTCTATTCAATTACTTGGATTTCTTTATGTTCTCGTCAGTCATCATCTTTATTCGATAAATTGGTGCGGTGAATGATGGTGATTACACAAACCAATTTGACAGAGTCAAAGCCATGAGAACAGGAAAACAAAAGCTCAAATAATGAATGGAACTGCAAAAGGAATCCTTTAACGAGGCCTGTGGAAAATCCATCAAGAACTCGCCAAGACAAAAGACACGCTACTAGCTCAGTGAGGAACTATAAATAATACTCCAGTAATACCCTAGTCTCTAAAGCCCATGCAAGCAAAATGGACCTGACTCCTAATCTGAAACAAATTAATAATAAATCCCGACTCGAATAAACTCTAACTACTAACTGCAACAATAATTCACTACCGCAACGATCGCTATCATGAAGGTTCTAATATTCTTCATAAATCTAAATGGAAAGAAAGATCGATTCAAAAATCTATACAAATACAACGGAATTTAATGCAAACACGTCTTGTTGACATTAAACTGAATTAAACATAACTGAAGAGAATTGAGGATAACAGTGAATCAGTAATTACAGACAACAGCACAATAGCAATTAGGAAGAAGGGTTTCTGAATATCTCAATAGACACCAAAGTTAAGATGCCTATAATTATAATGGAAATAATTATATTTTGTGAGTGACTAAGAAGAAAGAAAATAAAATGAATAGTGTTTATGGAGCATATTCTCAACGTTGTACAAGCTTCGGGAGAAGACGACATATTTGGCAGAAACATTTTGTTACATACTTACATTACTTATCAGGGATACTTTCTTCAACTGAAATACACTGTTTAACATGTGAACCTACATGAAGCCTGGCATATGGGTCTGTTTAGGAAATTTCAGTAATGATGGAAAGTACGCTCAAGCTGAACACAAAATATCCTATAATGTGAATTTTAAAGGATATGTGCCTGTGTATACTATCTACATGACGGAAACTAAATGCATATGATACACTGCTAAGGTTAGCTTCAATTGATGATGAATACTAGGTAGACCCCTTATAAAAGTACACAAAAATAACTTCAAAGAAAATTTCGTGCTTTCATAAATTGATATTCTTGGTGAGGGAGAAATACATCAAGGACGATGTCTTCCTCACACAATATTTTCTTATTTCGTAGAGCATTACGTAAAATTAAGAAATATGAAAATGATGGCGCCGAGGAGCTATCGTGTAGAGATGTCATTACAATCTTCCCAATTGAGATCATACTAACATATGAGGGGGTAAGATATCTACTAACATAAAAATTTCAAGAAATTCAGCTAAAGGTAGTTTATAACTTTGAGAGTCATTGATATTCAACCCTCATATACCACAGAAATTAGGCAATGTGATAAACCCTTATTCTTTGTGTGTTGCATTTTGTGGATACCATGCATCTTTTTTCATTACTTTTATGTATTGTACACACAACATGAAAACACATGCATATAATATCTGGTTTTTCTGCATTACAGTGCAAAAAAAATATCTAAATCAAGATCATTAGTCATAATCATTGCCCAATCATTAACTTATTCATTCTCTAACACTTGTCTGACCTGGTAGCCACAACGATATAATCTCTACTGGATATTAATAATCTTGGTAACCAGGCAGCAAGTTGATTCAAATTAATAAATAGTTACATCTGGACACCATGAGAAGAAACTATGCCTACTCCCAACATTTCTTGATATCAACCTCTATAAATAAGCAAAAAAACATATATGCTGGACTTTAAGCAGATCTACACCTATGTAAGAATATATCCACATTCCACACATACACAACAGGAAGTAGGTCCTATCAGTGTATCAACTACTCAAGCAAGACTTTCATCATCATATCAAAGTCAATCATTGACTAAGAAACATGTTACAAGAACAAACTCTTTTAAGCATTTTAAAATTCATTTATCCAAAAATGAAAGCATACATTGATAGGTTGCAATAGCAGGGGTTTATAAAATCACGATTAACAGCATTTAAGACAATGAGGCACCCCAAACGATATGCATACAACACAAGAACAGTCAGCCACTAAAATAAACCCTTCAACAATTAAACCAAATTTAATTTCAACTGAGCAAATATAGAGTTTTACCATCTAGAACCTTCCGTCTAAAATTGCAAAATCTCAGGTCATAGAAGAACTCCCATTTCAAAAGCAAAAAATCAGACTGAATTCATCATCGCGCCTAATTTCTTCTGTGACTGGCTGGCTGCCCATGCAATAAAAAGACAATTGTCAACAGATTATCAGAAAATAACATGAATTAAAAACCAAAACATTCCTGCATTCCATCGAAATTAACATCTATTCAACCAAGCAAATAAAATAGATTAACTCAGTCTCAACCAACACAATGCTCATAAACCCCTAAAAACATCAAACATTTACACAAAAACAAAACATACTAATAAACATTGAAATGATTCACATACAATGAATGAACAATGAGACTGAGAATCACAAAAAATTGATCAAAATGGAGTTCATAACCCTAAAAAAGAACTAAAAGTCACGAGCAACAACAAGAGTACTAGTATTAAATATCAAATCACTTTTTGCTCTAGCAATCGTACTACCTTTTTCTGAAACTGATCTCCACTGATCGGCGGCCAGATTTTCCGTCCACGCCAAGTCGGAGAAGAAAAGAAACGTTTTTGGGTTTTTTTTAAAAATTAGATATTAAATTCTCACAAAAAAAAGTGCGAAAAGAAACACAGTGTGCTCAGAGAAATTGAGCGAGGCTTTAAACTGAGACGATGGTTCATCTGCGACGCGGACTACCATAGGCACCCCCTAGATTTTCCCGCCACGTGGCGCAGAGCGAAATCGCGCTCACTATTTCAAGCCGGGGAATAATCAGCTGCGGGCGCAGCGTAATATAACCAATCTTATTGGGCCACAGATTTCTGTAGTAGCTGTCCGCGTCCAAAACAAGTCCAAAAACTATTCCAAGGATTATAGTAAATCAATTATTTATAGCTAAATTAATTACTTAATGTAAATTATATTGATAGATATATCATATATGGACTATGGTGTATATAAAAAATCCGAAAATCATGGCCTAAAGGCTAAACTAGGTTTTCTCCCAGAACAAATACCAAATATGACAATATGTAATTTAGTAAATTAGTTACTTATAGCCAAATTAATTACTTTTATAGTAATAAACTATATCGATTTATATAAGTGTTCATTAATCTATAGATAAATATTAATAGTATAGACATAATTTGGTAAACATTTTACAAAATTAGACATACTCTTTTTGACTCATATTACTTGAGGTGTTTTAAAAAAAAAAAAGAATTTGGTTATATTTTATGAGTCAAATATAAATAAAATAAGTAGATGAGATAATGAAAGAGGAAAAATATAAAAAGTAATAAGAGAGAATAATAAATGATATTATATGTTTTGTTCTTTTATGATCCAATAGAATAGTCCGAAATAAAATATAACTCAAGTAATTTAGGATAAATATACTAATAATGAAGATGGATGGTTTTTTAAATTATGTGTGCATCTATTAAACAATCCGTGTAGAATCCATATTATATATATAGCATTATTTTAAAACAATATCAGATAATCTAACAATTTATAGGTTAAAACAAAATCCGTGTAGATTTTCCAATGATTAGATTGTTCATCAGACTCTAATAATTTGTGTTGTTATGAAACAAAATTCGGACTCATCAAATTAAAAAAAAAAAAAAACTTAATGTACGATTTGAAAAAATGAATTAATTTAAAACCGAAATATAGATATCGCTTCAATGATTTAATGACAATTAGCCCAATACAAAAGGAGTATGACAACATAGGATGAGACTGGTAGTAGTTGTAATTGGTAATGTGATTTTATCTCTAATAAATCATAAATAAATTTTAATTAGATTAAGTATTACAAACATCAGATAAGAACGACATTAATGATTTTTAAAACGAGATGCAGTAAGATTTGAAGACTGACATAAATGTAATTTCATTTTTCCGCAACTAAATGTAAGATTTGAAGAATTGCCTTCATTCTCTTTTGGTATAAAATACTATACCTAACAAATGCAGCCAGGTTAACTGTGAGTTATGCCTAGGAACATGAGTACCAGGTTTGCTTATTCAATTTTTGCAACAATTATTAACAGTAGTTTAGCCTTTTAGTTAATTGTTGTAACTGTTATCTCTAATAAATCATAAATAAATTTTAATTAGATTAAGTATTACAAACATCAGATAAGAACGACATTAATGATTTTTAAAACGAGATGCAGTAAGATTTGAAGACTGACATAAATGTAATTTCATTTTTCCGCAACTAAATGTAAGATTTGAAGAATTGCCTTCATTCTCTTTTGGTATAAAATACTATACCTAACAAATGCAGCCAGGTTAACTGTGAGTTATGCCTAGGAACATGAGTACCAGGTTTGCTTATTCAATTTTTGCAACAATTATTAACAGTAGTTTAGCCTTTTAGTTAATTGTTGTAACTGGTACTACTCATTTTCTTTAATAATTTACTTTTTTATGTTGTAACTGTTTTTAGCATTATAGAGACTAAAAATATGCAACAATTATTAAAGTAGCTTAGGCCCACTAGTATCAAAATCATATGTCCGCGACTTAGTGTTGTGAACTTAAGGATGAAGGTTTCACATAACATATCTCACTTGAAGGAGGAGGATTGTTATGCCCATCATAAACAAAAAAATACCTCAAATTTCCAAATAAAAAAAATCTCAAATTCATCATCCGAATATTATCCGAACATATGCAATTGAGACCTCATTATAACTCTTATAAAATTATACTACTATCTAATTTGATATAGTATGTTATTTGTATAAAGAATAATTTAAATTGAGAGAGTTATGTGGATTTAAAGTTTTGAGATGATTTCTTCAAACTTGTGCAGTTGTGCACATCCAATGTGCTACAACGTTTTGGGGACCAAAGGAAAGCTATTTATTTAGTCCATCAGAATAAACCTTCATCATCAGCAAAATAAGTATAAAGACCTCAAAATACCCATTTAACAGAATAGTGAATTCTCAAAACAAAAGCCTGGACATTCCAGTAGCAGCCAGGACAAAGAGCAGCAACAAAATTACTACAGCCATAATATTATCCAAAAACTAAAGCAGAAACACAGTTCCGTAATGAAATCGAAACCAACTCTACCGCTTAAGGTCGATGTGATTACCGGTTAATTCAAATTAAAGACACCAACCAAGCAAGAGAAGAATAATCATTCATGCCCATGAAGATTTAGTCTCTTTAGCAGCATCGTTCTTGATCAACTTCTGAATTGGTTTGATGACAAACAAGTACTGTCCATCGAGGAGAAAGACATTAGATTGTGCTCTAGAAATTTGTGAACCTGCAAGTTAGTAAGAGAGTGCTACAGAAATACACAGAAAAGATAAAAGCTTACTTGGAATGCCAGAATCAAGGGGATGAACAGCTTTCCCCTGTCATTAGCATTAGGCCCTTCAATCAACTTCTGGTCGATGAGAATACCTTTTTTTCCATTCAAGGCAACGTCGGTGATAGTATGTACCAGGTTTGGAATCCAAGGAGTACCTGTTGGAAGGATCTGACATCCACAAAACTCGTCTCAGGAACCTAAACCAAACACAAACGATGAAAAACTCTTCTTTACATGAAAGAAGTTTACCTTCTCATCACTGTCATTCTTGTTACACCTCCCACTGTTCTCAACCAGTGCAACGGGAATAGCAAAGTTCTAAGATAAGAAGAAACGATAGTTAGAGGAAGGGAAATGGGAAACCAAGAATGCCAATGCCAGTAAAAGAAAAATGACAACAGCGACACACAGACCCAAATCCCAGAATAGTAGACTATTAATTAGAAAACATCACGGCTGACGGGCTGAGAGACCACGTGTTCAGTAGTCCATTATAATACTGTTTGATTTTGGAAAGAACTTTCAAAACAAATAAAGCTTTGTTGGAAAAGGCAGCTCAAAGTTTGTATATCGCCAGACATCAATTTAAATAGCAGTAAACCAATCCACAGCACATTGAGGACGCAGTTGAAAACAAGAAGATGACACAGGTATCTGATGAGAATTATTTCCTCATCCAATGAAGTTAAAAGCTTGCTTTCTATTCCTAGGCCGAAACAATTAAGCCGAAAATTTATTCCCAGAGGCATCAAAACAGAAGTTAAATAGTGAAAACAAGAGAGTATACCTGAACTTCCTTTTTGTTAATCCGAGCACCTTGTCGAACACATTTCAAAAGTGATTCTGATCTCTTGGAAAAGAACTCCTCATAGCTCAACGCATCTGGAGGTGAGAGCTGAGCATGAGTAAGGACAACCATTGCCTTATGCCAGATATCCTTGCCAAAACTCTCGGTGATAGCTTTTACAACCTGCTTGTCCAAATTATCCACTCTATATGCATCCAAACGGTCCACATAAAGCAAGACATCAATTGTCTTCGTCATAAGGAACCTGCCCAGAAAGCTATCCAAGAAAAGGGTAATAAATAAGATATGACTCAATCATAAAAAAATGTATCACTAATATAGACAACAAGAACAATATTGTGTAGCATTCAATACCTTTTTATGGTATCCAAAACTTGGTCATTGACATAGCCCCCTTCAATGAGTCCAGGGGTGTCAATAATGTTCAACGTAAAACCTAATCGTGACCGTGAAACCATCACTGGCCTTGGGGTTTCCGACTGAAGTAAAGGGCAAAAACAAGTTATAAGTTACTCAGCAATCGCATCAGACATAGTATATCTCAAAATGAAAGGCTAAGTTTCAAAACCAAACTACACTTACCTGGAAAGCGCTCACGGTTACCACACGTTCCCCTATGATCGAATTAACTGTTGAAGATTTACCAACACCACCTTTCCCCATAACAAGAATAGTTAAAGTGTCCACATTCTACAAAAGAGGGTAAAGTTTCACTAAAACATCTGAAGAAATCTAAACTCAACTGCGAGAATGATCGGTTCAGAATAAACGAGTCCAATTGCATCAGTTTTATCTCATCTTATCAATCTGTTAATTGAATTGCAGCAAAAACGCAAAGCTTTGAGTAAAATATCAAACCTGCGTCTTCAACTTTGACAGCAAATTAACCAACTTTTCTTGAGTGGCTGCCGGAAACTGCTGAATTGCAGTCCATTCTTTGATTAACTGTGCCGCCATTTTTTCTGCAGTCATCACAATGGGAAAACACCACATCAATATTTTGCTCAAGAAAATAGAATTATAAAAATCAAATAAGAAAGGAGAATATACAAAGAAAACTAAACAATAGCATAAAACTCCCTAATTCAAAACAATCTCAAGAATACCTAACTTTAATTTCAGCAAATTATAGATTTTAACGACATTTAACACCACATTCACCAGCAAAATTAGGAAGAAGAAACTGAAATCGATGAAAGTCTAAAGCCAACTTACAACAGGACGAAAGAAGCCGATAAAAACAATGGAAATCTGAGACTCTTTGGTAGAAAAAATTAAGAGAAGAAGAAGAAGGGTTTTATGAGATATACCTGGCGAGTGATGGTTTCGAGAGTCGATAGGAAGTGGGAACGTTATCTGTCAACTACTCCAGCCGCCGCTATATTTCTGCGATCCAATATATTGAAAACCCGGTTAAACCGGTCCAATCTTCTGTTTCTGCCCTATCTATAGTAAACCCGGTTAAACCGGTGTGCCCCAATTTTTGTAATAGTGTTCTACCACTGTTAAAATTACAAGTACTAAGTATGACTTAATTGTTTATATAGTTATAACAAATTGATTCTTTGCAGCTTGTCTTGTATATTTTAAAATTTAAATGATTAGTAATTATAAAGTTTAAAAAATCTTAATTGTCTTATGTGACTAAATTTAGTTTTAAATTTTTTTTTTTTTTAAGTCATAGGTTCAAATCTAACCGTACTCGTCAATACAGGTTTGTGCCACTATTTAAAACTTTGTGATTAGTCATTCAAATTATAAAAAGGGTAAAATAAGTCAAAAAATTTCGTAATTTACAATCAATTAATCATATTACTATTTCCTCTTCCATGAAAAGTATGAACTCTAATATTTTTTTGTCTGTCACTGAAAATATTGATTTAATAATTTTGATAACATTTTTCTCTCTAGTGAGATGAGACCGGTCTTCACTAACAATACTTAAAAAAAAATGACTTTGTCTCCTACTTTACCAGTTATGTATTAAAATCTGTGTCGAACCAAATTTCATACTTTTCAGGGACTGAACGAGTATTATTTAATTATTTCATGATTTACAGTTAACTTTATGTATGTATGAACCACATCTCAAATCAGATGGGTAATTCCCGGAGTAGCCATTTATGATACTATGCAATTTGTACGACCAGAAGTCCATACAATATGCATGGGATTGGTTGCGTCAATGGGATCTTTTATTCTGGTTGGAGGAGAAATTACCAAACGTCTAGCATTCCCTCACGCTTGGCGCCAATGAAGTTTTTTATTTGAGGGAAAAAAGAAAAATATGCCTTCGCCAGACGAATATTAAGCAATAAGAGCATCTCCAATGGTAGGCTAGCGACCGGCTAGCCGATTGACGTGGCTAGCCGGTCGGCTAGCCGAACCATTGGAGCAGGCTAGCCGAATTTCGGTGAAAAAACCGGCCAAGGCTAGCCGATTGCGTGTGGCCGTCGATGCGCTGGCCGCCATTGTGGCGGCCCGATCGGCCAGCAACGATTTTTAAATTTTTTTTTTTTAAACCTATATAAACGCGATTTTAGTTTCATTTTCATTTGTACCGCTTGTTTTAACGAGTTTTCTCTCTCTCTAACTTTCTGTACAAGAGCATCATCGAGCGATGAGTAACGCGGGTGGTAGCAGTGTGGTGGTAGTGGTGGGGATGCCGAGGAGTACGAACGGAGGATGAACGAGGCTATGAATTCCTACATGAACCGCGAGATGGAGCGGTACATGCGTAGGGTGGAACAGCAGGCGATACCTCGCCCTGCACGGGTTATCCACCACCGAGCAATGATTGATCGGGATCACGCCGCTGCACATCAGCGGCTGTACGACGACTACTTTTTGGAGAACCCGCGGTTTCCCTTTTAAATGGCCACCCCTAGCGTACGACGTGGGGTACCTCTCGATGAAGCCGGCCGCCTCAAGGAATTTGCCGACATGCGCCAAGTGGATGCTCATATTTAACTCCAAAAGGATATAATTGAAGAGTTGTGGGCACGGAGGACTGCACGGCGATAGATTTTTTCTTTATTATGTACCCTTTTAAATGTAATTTTTTTTTATCTATGTACCTTTTTAAATGCAATTAATGAATTTTTCCGTATATGTCTCGTAAATTTAATTCCGTAATTTAATCGTAATTTTAATTCCGTAAATGTAGTATATTTTTAATTATTTTTTTTGCGGCTGGCCTAAATTTGATGTGGCAGGTGGATTTTTAGTGTTGTTGATGTGGCAGGCAGAGAGAGTGGCTAGCCTATGGCTGACCTAATAGCATTGGAGATGCTCTAATAGCATGGCACTTCGAATTTGATATGAATTTTTTTTTTCAAAAGATTTGATTATGTATCGAGAGAGTAGTATGAGATAAAAGATAACAAATTGCTTCAATATAGAAAGAATGCCCTTTCTCTAATTGATAATTTGACGAGAGTAAATTGGTTTTAAATCAAGTTAATTCTTTAGTCTTGGATTTTATTGGTGATAAAATCAAGTTAAATCTTTAGTCTAGGATTTTGGATTTGGAAGGGTTAAATTTTGCTGGGATAAAATGAAAATTTGTAGAAAATATATTAGATATTAGTATGTAATTTTGTTTTATATTTTAAAATGACCAACATTAAAATTTAAAAGAAAATCAAAATATAATAGTTTGCGTGTTATTCAATTATTTGATATGTACCCCTACACATTAAAAGCTGAGATTATTCATACTATAAAACTCTCCATCAATCTGCGAAGATTATAAACATAAAATTTACAACACCATGATAAAATTAAAACTACTACATACAAAAAGAAGAGTAAAACAAAAATAAAAATAAAAAATACAAGGGAAGTTATGTGGTTTTTGTTGTGGAGAGAGGTTTGAGATGAACGGTGCTGACATCGGATTTGAACGGAAATACTCGTTGGTGAAATCTGTACGGACTTCGAAGGTGGGAAGGCAGTTGCACTTTAGTAACACTAGAATCTGATAGATTATAGAAGGCGCCTCCTTCCGCATCCGCAGTAGTCACGAAAACGACGTCGTTGTTGCAAAAGTGCTCGAAGATGGGATAATCCAAATCAGCTTTCACACGTACAACCATCTTCTTCTCCCGATCGGCCCACAGCTCCATCTCCTCGGCATCCTTCCCTCGATACATCAACCCTAATCCCCCCTTATACTCCACCAGCCTCTTCTCATCATACCTCACTCTCTCCGGCAGCCTCCACGGCTCAACAAAACACCTCCGCTTAACGTCCAGCGTCACCACCTTATTGCTCCACGTCAGCCAGTGCACGAATCGGCCGGATGTCGTGACGGGAGGATCGAAAGCGGTGACGTTGTCTCCGTATGGAAGGGCGCGGGAGTAGTCCATCCTTTTCCATCTCCAACTCTTCGAATCGAAGATCTCGCAGTGGTCCTGCATCTCCGTGCAGTACAATCGGGCGATGAGGTAGCGCAGGGGGTGGGAGCGGAGGACGACGACGGCCATGGAGACGGTTTCGTAGCGGAGCTTGGGGTTGGGGAGGGCTTGCCACTGCCCCGTGGCGGGCTAGCATGCGTAGAGGCGCGTGTTGAAGCGGACTCGTCTCTCGCAGATGAGAATGCCTTGGTCGCACGAGGCCAGGATTTTGATGTCGTCGGAAGGCCACGTTGGTAATTTGATGGAGGCGGAGAAGGCGGAGACGAAGGCCCAAGGGTGTTTGCTGTGGTCGTTCGAGCCTTGGATGAGATAGCCGAAGATGGAATTGCTTCTTTCCGCGTGAAGATGGATGAAATTCGGCTCGTGTATTATTTCTTTCCAGTTCTTGCAAACTGATTTGCAATCTTCCAAACTTCCCAAGCATGTTCGGCAAAGAATCTCCAACACCAATTCCGACGGCAGTGTCTCCATCTACTCTTAACAATGCGATCTAGCTATACAGAAAGACTATGATGTTATATTTATAGATCGAAGTTTAGAACGCAATGCATGTTTCCTATTTGAATTCGGAGTGGATATATATTATTGACGCTTATTATACCCTTACTTGGAGGGAGCTGCTTTCCAAAAATGTCATCCATATATGATGCGGAATTCTTTTAAATTTATTAATTAATTGTTTTGTGTATATTTTTAGTAAGAATTAAATCAAGTAAGGAGGTTTTAGTGTATTATTGTGGTCTTTTGACTCTTTTCCAACGATGATCGCTTAATTAGTCGTAAGAAGAATATTTATTTTCTATCTTCATTAATTTTATACGTCAATTTAGTTTTTTTCTTTTATATAAATAGAAAAATGCTCAAGCCATCTGAAGGGCGAGCATTGGGACACAGAAATCAAAAGAGCCCCAACAAAGCTATAACAACAAAAGAAAAGCCACAAATAACAACATCAAGGCCCTCGCAGCCAAAATAGACACTAACCCGAAGCAAAAGGTCTACCTGCCATCGCAAACCCACGAGCAAACCTTATCGTGTGTTTCGTGCCCTCATCCAGCTCCTAATCTCATCCAAGCTATCCATCACTAGACCTGGCGCAAAGGGGAAATTCGGGCACCAACCTTTAATCCAAATTCCCATTCGCCATAAAAGACGTCTCTTCTCGAAGTCCCAATTTGGTTGAAGTTCTGAAAAGCTATTTTGTTTCTAATATCCCAAATCGACCATGCAATAACATAAAACAAGGACATCCACATCTTCATGCCAGATCTTTTGAAGAGGGTACCGAGCCATGAAAGTAAGCATGTCTTTGGTTCTTTAGGAAGGCAAAAGGAAAGGCCCCAACAGTTGCAGCGAAAATATCAAAAGATGCTAGATCGCTTGCAGCAAAAGAAGAGGTGCTTAATCGTTTCTGGTTCTTCCTTGCACAATTTAACTATCAAACGATTCAAACCTCACAATTAAATTTAATTAAGATCATTTGAAACTCACATTTGTTTAATATTACAATCATTACTATCAATCTTTTGTTATCTTTTGTTAAGATTGATCAATTGTTTAACTAATACGTACTATATATGATAATTTAAGAGATCGATTGCAATTTCAATTATTTGTTGGCCACGTTTTAGAACATCTCCAAGGGAAGAGGTAAATGGAGAGGTAAAGTTATATAACTGCTATATTTACCTTTTTTTCAAGAAAAATTATTCTCTAATGGAAGAGGTAAATGGAGAGGTATTATACCTTTTTCCATTTTGAAGAGGCATCTTTACCTCTCCATCAATGGAGAGGTGAAATTATATAACTACCATATTTGCCTTCTTTTCATGAAAAACCATTCTCCAAGGGATAAGGTATTTGAGAAGGTATCACACTTTATGTTTTTTTAATGCATTTTGCACTATTATTTTATGTTTCAAAAATCATTTACCTTTCTATATACTTTTTTTCCTTTGGAGTATGTTTCTTTTTGGAAGTGTATATTTCACTTTTGAAGAGGTATATAAATGATATACCTCTTTTATTTACCCTTCCTTGTTGGAGATGCTCTTATTTATCAAAACCTAGTTTTTGCAGTAAGATCAATTGGCTCAAAATCTTATACATTAAATACCGTATTATAGTATATAGTTGAAGGATAATTTGGAGAAAATTTTAAACTGAAGCTTTCACCACATACCATAAATTTATGAAGAATAATAATTCTGACGAAATTTTCATTGAAACAAAAAATGTGATATAGATAAATATAGAAAATAGTACGAAACAGAAATTATAAACAGGTAAGAAATTATAGAAAATAGTACGAAACAGAAATTATAAACCGCTGTAAGTAATTATAGAAAATAGTACGAAACAGAAATAGGAGCTAGTACAATATAGTAAATAAAACATTTGTAAAATACGAAAAACTGCTGTAAGTTATAAATCAAATAAAATGTACAAAAACGTTGCAAAATTTTGAAACACAGAAACAAAAAATGTACTACTAAGATTTTAAATTTCTAGACCATAATGATAATAGCAAAGCAAAACTTAAATCAACCGCTGTTACTATTTTCAAAGATGAATGTACAAAATTCGAAAAAACAATTGGAGGACCATAATGGGCCTCAGACCTGGTGGCCCGTCACTAAATTTATGAATACAATATGCATATAATAAAAGGGCCACGCACCTAACAGGTTGTAGCGCACTTGGCAGCAGTGACAGAACTAGTAAGGGATAAGCCCCCGCTCTAGCGGGGGCTTGCCGGCGCCGGATACTGTATAATTATTGCGTGATTGGGGCGGAAATTGAAGACAGTACCCGTACCCGTAACAGTTGAGACGGGGGAGAAGAAATAAAGAGTCGCTGTGTAAAAATTATGATAGAATAGATATAGAGAACAAGAAAGAGAAAGAGAAAGAGAAAGAGACGATTGAAATTTGGAATTGATGTCTGACAATGTATGCTATTTTAACTTTTTATAGAGTAATAATAAATTAAATAGTAAGAGTACTCCACTTCATATTTACTCCAATTGAAATATTTTGGATAATAATTTATTACTCCATGAAATCAGAATATACTACTAATATCGTACTCATGAGAAAAAAGCAAATTGCAAATATCTCAACCAAATATGCGAACATAGAATTTTTTGAACAATAAAAAAAACGGGGAATGAATTATCAGTTATATAGGGAGTAGTGATCTAGGAAAACTACTACTTAAATAGAGAACACAAATTTAGTTCACTATAAAAGCGATTTAGTTCACTATAAGAGTGACTTAGTTCACTACACGAAAGAGTTAATCAAAACGCCATTACAGAGAACTAAAACGCCCATATAGTGAACTAGATTGTTTTGATCAAATAGCTGAGATTTATTCTCTAGTTATGCACTTAATATTAGTTATACTTTGATCGTCTCCCTATCAACACATACTGATCTCTTTTTTTCAAATCTAACTATCCTCGTAATCTTAAAATTAAATAATATTCTCTTCGTTCGTTATTAGGAGTCTCATTTAAGTTCAGCATAAGTTTTAAGAAAAAATATAAAGGGAAGTGCTTGAGAAAAGATTGTGGAATGTGAAACTCATTTTTATATATATTAGTTTTATAATAAAATGTGAGTGCAATGAGTTAGTGGAAAGTGAGGTGTACCTACTATTTATGTAAAATTAAACCGGGACTCCTAATGGCGGACAGATGGAGTATTAATTAATTAAAATAATAATAATAAAATTATAATTATTATAATAATAATAATTATTATTATTATTAGTATTTTGTAAAAAAAAATTTCAGCACCGGCTTATTTTATTTTCTGGTTCCGTCACTGCTTGGCAGTGCGGAGCTATGGTGACTTTGAGCCTTGAGGTCACAGGTTAGATTATCTCCATCCGTGACACTCATCCAACCCAACCCCAATCAACTTTTTAATAAAATATTCATTTCTCTATCCTTCACATACACAACCTTCACTCAATTCAACCCCATCAACTTTTTTACTTCCATCAGTGACCCCAATCCAACCCAACCCAATATTTTCATTTTCATATATTTTATATTAATATTTTGATTTATAATTAATTTAAATATATTAAATAATGTCTACAAATTATAATAAAAAAGTATATGATTCAAATTTAAAACAGAAAATATTAGATATTCAAATAATTAAAGCACAATATAATAATAAATTACACACATTAAAAAATACAATATGATAATAGAAATAAACAAACTAAAATACAAATGAAGAGTAGAAAAAAAAAACTAGCTTAAACAAGATAAACATTAGTACATATCAAAACAAGAATAAAAAGAAAGTTATTTGTTTGTGAAGAGTTTTGCATGCTTAGTGGGATATATATAGAAAAAATGAAGCACAATAAAAAAGTAGCAAATAATAAAGAAATAATAAAAAAAAATAACAATTAATCATAAATAAAATGAACTAGTTCAAGTGAATTTTTCAGAAAAGGGGCTGACATGAATGTTTGGAAGAATAATTCACATGAGTTTTGAAATGATATATAAAGACAAAAATAATAGTAATTAAATAAATTAAAATTAATCACTTAAAGTAATAAAAATTTCATAAATTCACAATATTCAACATATTCAAAAGTATTTAGATTTCATATTTATAGATTACAATTCTAAGACATGTACATTATTAAATAAAATAGTGATAATCAATAATTAATAGTAGTAAATAAGAAAAGTAAAAATAATAATACAGGAAACCAATGAAAATTCGACATGTGTCATTTGGCCTTCACTTTTGTATGGGCCGGCTGACAAGCCTTGAAAATGGGGGTTGGGTTGGATAATTTTATTTTTGCTTTATTTTTAATACTTCCTATTTTGTCTTATATGCTCCACCCCCATCTCATAGTCACCGATGGGGGTGGTCTTAAACCCCACCACCTACTGGGAGACTGTCGTCCTTAATCCGCAAACCCGGTCGAGCAGAATTAGTCGGATTCCGCCGAAGATGGGTTCGGTACACCTGTGATCAAACCAATAAATAAATAAATAAAAGGCTAAATTGTTCAAATTGCAGATAATTTTTGATGCAACACAAACACACGCGAGGTTAATAAGTTTGATTCATGCTTTATTGGGTCAAAAAAATGTTGGGGGTTCAAATTGCTGACAATTTTTGGCACGACACAAACATACACAAAGTT
Organism: Salvia hispanica; assembly: GCF_023119035.1. Taxonomy (NCBI): domain Eukaryota; kingdom Viridiplantae; phylum Streptophyta; class Magnoliopsida; order Lamiales; family Lamiaceae; genus Salvia; species Salvia hispanica. The sequence goes on from NC_062967.1 coordinate 49,003,065, forward strand.
AATGACCTTGAGTCAAGTCTTACTGAGTGTGAGTCTTTATTGGGTCGACCCAATAAAAACCCAATGACTTTGGGTTTGGTTCGGGTTATTCATTAAGAAATACTAAAATTATTAACTATTTTAATTATTTTTATTACTTAGAAAATATTATACTTTAATTTTATTATTTAGATTTAAATCGTGATAATATGGTAATCATGTTATAACAAGTTTTAATTGTGTCATATTTTATCGTGTAACATTAGGTTTTAATCGTGTAATGTTTTGGTCGTTATCATGCTGTGTCCAACTAAATAGTACTATTTACTTACTAACATTAACGGTAGGACACACAATTTTCGACATAACACATTACCTGACACGAACAAGCATGAATTTAATAAGTTAGAAACTGATAAAACCCCGATAATTTTAGGTTAGATTAGAGTTTTGCCTTATTGAATTGACCCAATAACCAAGTCACTGCAGTAGATTCACAACAGGGTTGCAAAACCCCAACCTCATTGTTTTCGTTTCAACATTTGTCATCTTCAACAATTTAATATACAACGTACTACTATTATTTTACACATTCATACCCATTTCTTGGGTAAGAAAATTTTAAATCGAGCTTTGTAACATACAAATTAAGCTTCCTCGTCCAAACTCTGCAGACACATTAATCACAACAATAATTGAATAATTGCTTAAATTTGAAACCTAAAACTTCAGGAACAATGATCATTCATCCAAGAAAAGGTTCTGGGTTGTTGAAGTAATTACTCTTATTTGAGTAGGAATTATTGACTAATTAAATGTATTACATAAAGAAGTAATACATCTCGTAAGTTATAAATGTAAGGTGCTGTAATGTAGATAGTTTATTTATGACAAGAAGATATACTATACTCAGTTCGTTACTTGCAAACTTTTAAAACATATTACTATGATGTATTTGCCAACTAGCAATATGAATGCAAAAATCAAGTCTAGAAAAAAATTTAAAAGTACTGGGATCTTAGGAATTTAGCAAATTAATTTTAAATTTACTTTCCAAGGGTAAAAATTTAAGTTATATAGAAAATGAATAAAATTTCCATGAGTTATAAATTAAGACTCAGTTAAAGATTGAATATGTACATGTGGATGACAACATCATCAATATCGTATAGTATCATCTAATAATGTTATGTGAGAAGTTCAAATTTTCGAAGGCCTAAATTTTCTCTATCGATGTTCTGTGTCGATACGTGAGAATTGCTAATGAAATATATAGACCTGAATTTCGAAGGCCTAAATATTTTAAGGATCCATTTTAGTAAGCATGAAATAGATGTAATATGGATTAATACAAGAAAGAAAGTAAAGAAAATTGTTAGCCATGAGATAAGATGTAGTAATATGAATTAATAAAAGAAAGAAAAGGAAGGAATGAGATTAGATGTAATAGTAATATGGATTAGTAAAGAAAGAAAATAAAGGAATGAGATAACGAATGAAAGAAAATTGTTAGGCATGTGCTAAGATGTAGTGATATGAATTAATAGGCATGGGATAAGATGTAATAAAAATTACTAAAAGAAAGAATACACCAACATGGGATAAGATGAAATAATATGGATTAATAAGAGAAAGAAAAGAAAAGAAAAGACAAGAGTGAGATAAGATGCGATATGATTTAATAAAAGAAGATGGAATGTGGGTTAAAAAAAAAAAGAATGGGATAAGATATGTGCATGTATTCATAATTTCATACTCATAATAAACAATCGATAATTTATTCTTATGGTCATCTAGAACGCATAGTATTATTTGGTCATTTTCAGTTATTTAGGAGTATAATTTATGAATAAATAATAAAAAAAATATCAAAAATTCGATCAGAAACGCACGCCATCACGTACTAAAACTGCGCGATAAACATCTCCAACGTGACATCCTGTCTAACTATTTTTCCACGCTGCGCTGCTGATGCCCTAACATTAATATACTCTAGTTCAAAATTTTGTTTCTCGACATATTACTTCTATAATTATACCAAACCAACAAATGCTACTGAGAAACTACTTGTATCATCTTAGTTCTTTTATTTTTATTTCTAAAAACTTGGTGGTAGTTGAAATTATTAATTACTCCCATCCGAATTGCCTTAGTGCCTACTTAAATACTGCGTGCAAGGATTCAAAAACCTTATGCTTGCAAAGGTAGAATTCAAATTCAAATTTTCTATTTGATCTTTATACTATTATTATTATTTCCAAACTGATATAAGTGTGCAACTGCGGCGACAATAAATATATATATTAATATACACACCTAAATCGAATCGTTTATTTATCATGCACTTATTACTTTGCACATACTGATATTATTAAATTAAATTGAAATTTAAAGATTTACAGTAATCAGTTTACGTGTATTACGTATGTATGTGAGCTTCGTTTAGTAGAACGCCAAATTCGATAACTACAACATAAACACAAAGAGAAAAAGGTCCAAATACTATTATTTTGACGAAACTTAATTGTATAAAGATGGCAGCCTCATATCCAACATGTTTGAGACTTAATTTCATAAAAACTCAGTTAAACACAATGAGGAAGTTGGATTATATTGAGAATAATATTATTTTGTATCAAAATTGAATATTTAATATTCTATACAGATTTGTGTTATAACGGACAGTAAGCTTAATTTTATGGAATATATGAAACATAAATAGGTCCATGTAATGACAAATTTTTTATTTATTTATAATTATAATATTTTTATGGGATTGTTGATTACGCTCTTATATGTAAATAATTATTTTTAAGATATAATTAGAATCAAATTAAATAGATAAAACAAAAAAAAAAACTAAATATCAGCATATATTAAGACAATGGGCTCACATAATAATACTATATGCTACTATTACTTAATAATTATGCTAGCTTGAATATACATGTTAATGGCAAACATTTTTAGAGTAGACCAAATAAAACAAAAGTTCGATTAGAAATAGTAAGCACTAACTTTTTAAGAACAGAAAAAAAAAAGTCAGTTTTATGATGAATAAATATCAAACAAAATGGACGCACTTCATGAATTTCCTCTTTGAATAAACAACGAAAAATTCCGAACTAATCATCAATAACAGAAGTAGTATAAAGTTTTCTATACTGAACGCACGAATTCTTTTGCGATACATCATGACAATTGAAATGAATATCACTACAAATCTTTGTTGATATAGTTACATTTGAAGTATTTTTTTCACTATTTTCAGTTTTTGTGTCATTTCCATTTAGTACATTTTACGATCTTTATTTCTCTCTTATCTCACTTTATCTATAAGTATTCTCTATTATCTCATTCCTCTAATTTTAGAATGCAATTTCCCTCAATAATGATTCTCCACCTGTCTCTTTAAAGATCCCCGAATTGCCCCCAACAAAGACAAGAAAGAAGCATCAGTGAGGGGCATTTCCGTCTTTGAAGCATTCCACCACTGCCTATAATCAGGAGCCCCCAAAAAGCAAACGCCAAAAAGTTGGTCGCACACACATAACACACACACAGTGAGCATGGTGAACAGAATCGTATGACGAGTCAAAGAAGCTCTATTTTTTTATCCAGAGAGAGAGAAATTTAGCATGGCTGGCTGCTCCATCTCCTACTGTTCTTGGGAATAAGGTTATTACTAAGGATCATTTGTCTCAACAAGAAATAGTAGTAATTATTAAAACAAAAAAATTATTTTTTTTGTTAATAAGAATGATTTTTTTGGCATGCATGTTATTTAACTTTATATGGTGGGTTGGTCCTCAATGTTTTTCTCTTTTTTCTCATTCCACACTTCTTTTCTTTGTCTCTCCAAGTAGGAAAACAAGAAAAAATAATCTAAAAACTGATTCTATTTTAGTTTTCTAATTCTACGCTTATCCCGAGAATTGGTTATGGAATTTTGGATTTTCTTGATTGGCAGTGACATTGGGTTTTACCAAACCAGGCTTTGAGCTCAAGAGAAATAGCAAATGATTGCATTGGTTCTGCAAATTTTTTTCGTGGGGTTCTTTCTTTTGCTTCACTTCTGTGAATTCTAAAGTGGGGTAAGGCTGTTTTCTGCGGTAACTGCACCTTTTATCTTGTCTTGGAGTGCAAGTGTGTAAAAATGCTGTCTTTGTAATGATGTGTGTCATTTGTGTTATTTTATTGATTGCAATATGGCCCGGCCCGGATTAGGCACTTGTTATGATTGTTAGATTGCTTATCTGTTGGGAATTCGTATTCATCTGTATTCAATTGGGATGAACAATTGGATGGTTGATTGTTTTCGAATTAGCAGTAGGGTCCATAATTTGTTGGCATTGTGGTATAAGATCTTGATTGCGCCTCATAAATGCAGAAAAGAATTCTTTTTTCTCTGTTCTTCCAGTTTATTAGTAGTTGATAGCTGCAAATATCTTGAAGATATGGGTATGAAATTCCATTACTGTTTCTCTGTTATTTTTATGCTACTTGATATCTAAATTTCGCCTTTTGTTTTGAGAATTGAGTTTGAGTTTGAGTCCATTTTGTGATTCTTGTTTGTATGGTTGATGTGTTGTCTTCATTCTTGTCATTCTGACAAGAATTTGCAGTAGTACCTTTTTATGTTTGCTTCTCAAATAATCTTGAAATTTTTGCTTTTCCTCAAGAAAAGAAAAGAAATACTCATAATTTTATGCAATTTCTGATCTGTATGTTTTGTGTTCAGGAGGCCTATCTATCAGTGATGCTAAATTGAGTCATGGACTTAGACTTCGACAAGTACTGTCTTCTAGATGGTAGTCCCACAACCGTGCTACCAGTTCCTAGGCCTCGTTCGTGTGGGGTGAGTAGAAAACCAAGTGGAAAGCCCGGATTTGGAAATGAGACACCAAGCCTCACTGGAGAGTTTGAGACTGATTTTGGTGACTGCTATAGTGGGTCCTGTAGAGATGTCTTGTTCCAGGGTATTAGTCGAGAAGGTGGTGAAGTACTGAAGAGAGAATCGGTGTATCAAAGTTCCAGAGAGACTAGTCTGGTTCAGGAAAGGGGTGCTGCTGTTGGGAGGAAGAAGATTGAGTTCTCTCCACGAACTGCATCCGCATTCCCAATAGGAATCATTGATTCATTGTGCAATTCGGATGAAGATAGCTCTGTGATGTCTTTCTCAGAACAAAGTACGGCTTCTGGTTATGGAAATGGCATATGTGATGATTCTTCCATCACTCTGGAGTTCGATGCTGCTGCTACAGAAGAAGCTAGTAGTCTTCAAGCAAAAGATCTATCTTTCAGTTTGGCCAGGTCGTTATCTGCAAGATTTGGTTCGCCCCATTCACTTGCCAATACGGGGCGTGATAGCTCAAGATCCAGCAGCAGTTTGAGGGGCAGGTTTAGTCATGTTAAGAATATGCTCGACCCTTTTGTTAAGTCCATGTCTCGCAGAAGTCCATTGAGTAATTACAATGACTTACATGGAGAAGTAACGAGTGGTAGATCAACGTTGAGTGGCATATTAGAGAAGCCACACCATGTGGAACACAATCATCAATACGAGGAGAAAGAAAACCATAATTCAGCCCCACAGTGTTCTCCAGCACACCTACACGGCCTTCTCAAGACGGGAAGTAAGCACGGAACGCCCTTTTTCCAGTTTTCAGTTAAGTCCCCCGAAGATGTTTATGTGGCAAAGATATGGAAAGTTGGAAATGCTTCAACTTGGGTTTACACTTTTCATATGCTTCCTAATAAAAGAAAGCGTGGTACTAGTGGATGGGGGCTTAAGGAATGCAACAGAGAATCATCTATGGTTGGATGGATGCATGTTTCATGTCGCCTGCATACAGAGTTTGCAGGTGCAGGGGAATCGAACGATTCCATGATGACAGAGTTTGTGTTATACGATGTTTTACATTCAAGGAAAAGCACTGGTTGCACTGGTCAATTTGTGTCCTCTGCAGCAGCTACATTACCCCCGGAGCTAGAAATTGCAGCCATTGTTATGCAGGTCCCATTGGAGAAGAGAGAGAGCCTCAAATTTAAGAGTGGAGATAAGAAGATTGATACGACGACTCCCTACTTGCTAGATCACTGTCGGCTTGGAAAAGCAAAAGAAGGCGTTTCTGATACTTCAAGTCCGGGAAATATGCACGTAGTGATACCAGCTGGAAACCACAGTTTGCCTGCCAATGGAAGTTGTGGCCCTTCACCATTACTCGATAGGTGGAGGTTGGGTGGCGGATGTGACTGTGGTGGCTGGGACATGACCTGCCCTCTCAGTGTTTTCACAAACAAGATTGCAGAGGAGCATCAGACTGAGCTCTTTGTTCAGGTAACTACCTCGTCTTTATTTAACATCACACGGTTTGTCACTATTCGTAGTTGATGTGGCTCTGCCATGGATCCATTGTTGATACTTCAATATTGAATGTTACGTTTCCCGTTGGGCATACATGAGCATGAGTCCTTTCATTTATGTTCCCATTGCATATAAAAATCATTACTTTACTCAAATTGCTATAGATCCTTAAGAACTTCTGCTTTACCTACTCTCTCAGGGAAGAAAAGACAATACACCGGCATTTTCCATGAGGGTGATTGAGGGTGGGAAATACACAGTCGATTTTCATGCTCAATTATCATCCCTGCAAGCATTCTCCATCTGTGTTGCCACTCTGCACGCTACTGAGGCCTCTCCCTCTGGACGTGAGAGGAGAGAACCATCACTTCAATGTGATGCGCTCAAGGTATCCACCGAGGAGGAAATCAAGAGCATGGTCGAAGCAATAGCAGAGCTAGAGAAGTCCAAAGTCAAGAAGATGGAACAAGTTGTGCCATCTTTTGTACTCAACCCACCATTCTCTCCAATAGCTCGAGTGTAGGCTTCCAAACGAGCAATGACGACTGAGAAAAAAAGACAGAGTGGAGATCTCATCTCCAAGGAAGCGGAAATCCTTGAGGGCAAGCTTGAAGATAGAGATGGTTTTGTTTGTGATATATCACTGCATTCTTTGATGGTATAGTCAGCAGCCTTTCTTGGTGGCCAAACTTGAAGATAAGACTACACACATTAGGAGTAGTGGTCGAAGAGAAGTGTGTAACTTTGAGGTGTTCATTCTTGGTGGTAGAGTTGGAGATGTTTTATTAGTATTTTAGTATTATTAATGTATTTCACATGTATAAAGTTATAGGGGTAGTGTACATGTAGAATGTATTGTAGTACAAGATGAGATATATACAAAAGTAGAACCGACTGCCCTTTGGTGAGTAAAAAATGCTCCTTCTCTACGGGCATTGTAATCGGAGCTGGACTTCCCGTGCATGGTGAGATCGGAGAAGAAGACGGGAGACGGAAGGGGCGTGTGCATCCAAGTTTTTGTTCGGCATCTATTTTGTTGCAAATGTTTATTGTTAGTTTGTGTAGAAAAGATTGGGAGAAGGTTTCATATATTTTCTTGATATAATCACACAATATGTTACATTGTTATATAGGCATAGAATATGCATATATGGTAAACCTAGATTATGGGGATCCTATTCTATCTTTGGTAACAGATCAATTTACAATTAATCTCATTATTCTCGGTATCTTCCAACACTCCCCCTCAAGTTAAGTGATGGGATTTCCAATACTTAACTTGTCCAATACTCCTCTGAACGACTTCGAGTTCACAGCTTTGGTCAATATATCGGCCAATTGATCTTCTGACTTGACAAACGGCAATTCTACAATATTCGCCTCAATATTCTCCTTTATAAAATGTCGGTCGACTTCCACATGTTTGGTTCTATCATGTTGAACCGGGTTTTCGGAAATACTAATCGCAGCCTTGTTATCGCAGAATAACTTGCATGGCTGTGATAAGTGGAGATCAAGTTCCGTCATTGTCTCTTTAGCCACAGTATCTCAGTGAGACCACTTCTTATTCCTCGAAATTCTGCTTCTGCACTTGATAGTGCAACCACCTTCTGTTTCTTACTTCTCCAAGTGACAAGGTTTCCTCCTACAAAGGTGAAGTAGCCTGCGGTTGATTTTCTATCATTTGAGTTTTCAGCCCAATCTGCATCAGTGAACCCATGTATTTCTAAGTGACCGTGTTTTTCAAACAATACTCCATGATCTGCTGTTCCCTTCAAGTATCGAACAATTCTCAGAACTGCCTCCCAATGATCTTCCTGCGGTGAATGCATGAACTGGCTGACAACTCCTACAGCGTACGCTATATCTGGGCGGGTATGTGAAAGATAGATGAGTTTCCCGACCAGCCTCTGATATCTCCCCCTGTCAGTAAGTTTTGCTCATTCACATGTCTCACAGGAAAAATCTCTAGGCAATGAAAAATCGGGAAACAAAAGTTTGAAATAACCATGAGAAGGATGTCCTAGTCTTCTGTGCCACAGCCAAGCCTCCTCTTTCGTGGACCCGTGAGCCAGCATCGCACTGCCATGTTGAGCTACCCCATCCACGTAATAGAGTCCTTGGTTCTGAGTGCCACGCCCAACGATCCTCCTCGTCCGAATATCCTGTAAAATACAAAATTTTGGATACATTAGGAGTGTACAATTCAACTCTCTTGTCACATGGCTTACTGACATTAGTCTCTGGGACAAGCTAGGAACAAATAAACAATTTGACAGTCGGAGGTTAGGGGAAATTTCTATGGTTCCAGTCCCGGCTACCGTAATTAATTCCCCATTTGCAGTTCTAATGTAGGTTTTAGTCACTTCCCCAAAATCACTAAAATCAGATTTTTCTGGAGTCATAGTATCTGTGGCACCACAATCAAAAATCCAACCCTTCCTATCAATATTATCGGTATTTTGCACAGAAAAAGCAGCGGAAATATTCATCAGGGGTGCAAAACGGTTTTGAATTAAAATCTGGGGTTTTAATTCGAATCTTTGAATATTCTGTGGGGTAATTTCACAATTATGCATATCTGGGGGCTTCATTTTGTAAGGTTGGGGTATCAAATTTAAGTCATGTATTTCTGGAGGACTACTCTGCAATATGTCAAAAACATAGGGTTTGATCTAGGATCAACCCTTTACCTCCAGAATGAAGGCCGCCGCTACTCCAATTCTGAGGTTCGGCTGCTCCAGCCCTCTCTACGAAATTTCCGACTCGAACCCCTCTGATACCGCCGCCACCGCTCCCACCGGTGCTATCTGGGCGTGACACGCTGTTTGGCTGGTTCGTCCCTCCGTCTCGATGTTGAATTTGGGCATTGTTCTGTTTCTGCCCTATTTCGCCAATCCCGACGGCGGCGAGCCTTGATTGAGCTCTCGCTTTCTGCTGTTCATCCCACCAATCCAGGTATCCAACCCGGAGAAAGCAAGTCTCCCTCGTATGTTTGTTCTTGCCGCAATGAGAGCACCACAATTTTCCTTTGTCGGTCTTGCCTCCGGTTTGGGGACTGTTTCCGGTAGGCGGCGGTCGCGGTGGTCCATTCCTGTTGGTTAATCGGTCTCTCTGTGCCCCGAATCCATAGCCAATTTCTCCCGATGATGCATCGGCGCTTCCTACGCCGGAGTCTTCGGTGGTTTTAGAGGATGCCGGTGGCATGATTTTTAATCGAGCTGCCTCCCTCTGGACCCTCCCGTAAGCCTCTTCGACTGAGGGATAGGGCTCCTCTTTGAGGATATCCCTTCGGATTGTGTCATACTCTGGATTCAGCCCCGTGAGGAACTTGATCAGCCTTGAAGTATTTGAGAATTCCCTGAATTGCTTGACTCCCTTGTCACAACAGTCGATGGGTTGTTTTCGGCATCGATCCACACTAATCCACAGCCCGTGGATTCGCCGATAGTAAGTTTCAAGATCCAAGCTTCCTTGCCTGAGTGCGATAGCTTTATCCTCCAGATCGTATATGAGGTATGGGTCCCTCTTGCCTTCGAAGGTCACGGCGAGATTATCCCATATGGCTTTCGAGGTTTGGTGATGGGCGAAGTCGGCGATAATGTCGTTTTCGATGTTGTCGACGATCCACGAAAACACCACAAGATCATTTTCTTCCCAATCGGCATAGCCCTTGCTCTCTGGTTCTGGTGGCTCGTCTTTGATGTGTGTGTAGCCTCCTCTGCTTCCTATTGCAACTTTCATCAGGCGCACCCACAATGGGTAGTTTTTGCCATTCAATTTGAATGCCACTGTAACATTCTTGCTAGTCTTCAACCGTGAGGATCCGGTTTTGGGTTTTGTTTCTTCTGTCTCTGAATCTGACATATCTTTTTCTGCAGGGATTGTTTTCTGGTAAGGATTGGTTTTCTGATTTGGTTTTGGCTTCTTGGTCGAGATATGGTATGAACACGGCTATGATGAATTTTTTCTGAGCCGGATCTTTCTCTGCTCTGACGCCATGTAGAAAAGATTGGGAGAAGGTTTCATATATTTTCTTGATATAATCACACAATATGTTACATTGTTATATAGGCATAGAATATGCATATATGGTAAACCTAGATTATGGGGATCCTATTCTATCTTTGGTAACAGATCAATTTACAATTAATCCCATTATTCTCGGTATCTTCCAACAGTTTGCAAATTGAACTTTACAATTTTATATGAATGATGTCTCGCCCATGCGATGCACATCACGTTATATTATCAACTAATTATGCACCAAAAAAATAAATTAAAAAATTATTTATTCAAATTAGCTCATAAATATCAATTAAAATCTTTAGATATGTAAAATACAAAAACTGGAAACACACACCAACAATATATAGTTAAGAATATATACAATTAAATAGTGAAATGCCATCACCAAGAAATAAAAAAATTTATAAATAAAACTTAATGAAAATTAAAAAAATTATTAATTCATAAATTTTGAAAATATATATGTGCAAAGAGAAACATATTTAAAATTGTAAAATATAAATACAAAATGACCCATATTTTAATAAAGATTTACATACTAATAACCTAAATTTAATTTGTAATCCTAATTTCAGTTTCATAGTAAAAAAAATTTAATGTTCCCTCCATCCCTAAAAATTACTTTCTCCGTACACCATTGAGAGTCTTGTTTGAGTTTGACACAAATTTTAAAAAATTAAAGGAAAGTGAATGAGAAAAGATAGTGAAATATATAGTCAATCTATCTATATCTATACATATATAAAAGGCGAGTTTTGGTATTCTTTTAAAATATTTATAAGTTTTATCCTTATTTTGGAATATTTATAAGTTATGGGATCAATTTAAATATTTATGGAATAACTAATCCCTTCCGATGGTCATTACATGCAGAATCGTATCGTTATCACTTATCGCCAAATTATATTTATGTATATTTACGTTACATTGTCAGTTATTTTGCCAATTACTTTGATTATTATTTGTCTCACTCAATTTTAGGAGTTACTTTGTTGACTCACATTATTCAAATTAGTGATTAGACAAAATATAATTGTTCCTTATCATTTTGTAACCGTCACATTAGTGATTCATTTTCAATACTTTATATCTATAAATATGTATCATTTGCAAGATTATATTTCACTTCTTCATCGTCTCCCCCCACTCCACGACAAACATTCGTCAAAAGTAAAATTTGTTCGCATCATGGAATTCACATTCTTTAACAATTTATAGCCTAACAATACTTCGTCAGTGATTCAAGTGCGGTGCATGCATGTTTATGTTCATTAAATATGGACAAACCAATGTAATCTTCTTGGAATGTGTGTTCCACGATCGGATGGTATGCGTGTCGATGCTTAGCTTATTACTAATTTTTAGTTATTTATATAAAATTAAAATGATTTTATTTATATAAAATTAAAATCATTCATTGTTTACTTTTACATGCATGGAACAAGGATTCAAGGCACGGTTCCAAGGAATTTACATAATACTTTCAACTTTTTGTCTATAATATGTAACATTTGCTAGCTTATAATTCATTCCTCATATTGTCTTGTCCCATTGCATCACATATTCTTTGCAAAAAGAAGGAATTTTTCTCAGTATGGTTATACTCTTTACATATAATAGTATATTTATATGAGATTAATTTGTTTCAACGATGTTAGTTCATATTTAAGTTTTTTCTTAATGTTAGTTTGTTTTATTTTTATTAGTTTTGTTTTAATTTTTCAGTCCAGACTATAATAGTTCTTTTTTTTACAAATATAGAAATCACATAAGCTTCTTACTATCTATAATATTCTGAATCTACAACCATTACACATTTGTCACCAACTTCGTCACTCCATAGTTTTATTGCAAAGAATACACCTAAAGCAACGAAATGACGAAAGGAAGCAAATAAGACAAAGATCATAAGCTATCACATTTGTTTTCGCACATATGCATAAATCATTAATTTGGAGATTAAGGAGGAAACTAAGGTTGATGAAGAGTTATTGGGACATTGGAATTTGTGTTTTATTATTTATTTATTTTAATTATTTTGCTATTCTTATTATTGTACAATTAAGATTGTTCACATACAAGTTTTTTAATGTCTTACAAACTATTGTTTTATTGTTCTAATGTTTATATATGTGTGTTCTTTATTTGTTTTGTACATCATTTTATCTTTTATGACGATGTTATTTTCCTCATTATACTTTTTAGTTATATATTTAATATTTTATATTAATTTAATATTAATAGTATTTTAGTATTGAAGTACTAGTTGTAACGATAAGTATCGTAATCAAGAAATATTTTCATGTTGTTTAATTTAAAATTTATTTAATTTTATATCTATACATTATTTAACATATTATTACTGTATAGTAATGATGTTATTTTTAATTTATTTATCTTTACTATATTTTTTATTTTTTAATCTTAAGTAATGATGTTATTTTTAATTTATTCATAAAATCTAATTAATAGAATAAAAATATTATCTGTCGTGCATAGCGCGTGGGCTGACACTAGTTTTTACATAGAACGTGAGTTAAATGAGTTAATGGAAAGTAAGGTTTACCTACCATTTATAATAAAAGTGAACCGAAACTCTTAATGGTGGCCGGAATATGAACATTAGATATGGCACGAGTTTTAATATATAATTGGTAAAGTAAGAGAAAATGAGATGAGGAGGGAGTGTAAGTAATGTTAATGGAACATGAGCTCCACAACATTAGTAGTGTAATATATTGATATAAGTTGTAAAGTGTAAGAGTAATGTGTTGTTTAACTATTCCAAAATTTAAAAAAGTTCATACGTTTCAGAGATGGAGTAATAGTATAATGTTCAAAAGATAAACATAAGATAATTATCCCAAAAATCATATGCAATTTGTTATACTAAAAATATTTTAAAAAAATATCATCAATACTTGAAATTAATTATATCAATATTATTACTATAACAAATTATAGCCCAAACGTATATTGTTAAAATACAATTAAATGAATTAATAACGATTCAACAATTTGAGGACCTCAAATAAACCCAAGAACTGATCTCCAACTAAAATATACTCCCTCCGTCCACGAAAATTTGTCCCAATTTTCCATTTCCGTCTGTCCCCCAAAATTTGTCCCATTTCACTTTTACCATTTTTGGTAGTGGACCCCATATTCCACTAACTCATTCTTACTCACATTTTATTATAAAACTAATACTTTAAAAATAGGACCCACATCCCACCAACTTTTTCAACTCACTTTCCATTACATTTCTTAAAATCCGTGTCCGGTCAAACTGGGACGAATTTTTGTGGACGGAGGGAGTAATTAAATAAAGATTCTACTCAATTAGCAAAACTATTAAATATCTAATAGAATACATTATTAATTAGCCCAATATACTTGACAGTTGACACGGTTGACAGTTGGAAAGTCCAATGGGGGTTAATCGATTCGTTGTTACTTGACACGGTTGACAGCATGGTTGTCAGGATTCTGTTTGGGAAAATAATCTGATTCTTTAAATTTTAAATTCATGTACTCCATTTGTTTTGGTTTTTAATCAAACTGGAAAAGTAATCAAAATCCGAGAATAAGGAAAGTTAGTACAACTTTCCAGGATTCTGAATCCTAACTTTTCTTAGTTATTCTTTTTCCCAATTCTAGGATTCTTACATATTTAAGCAATATAGTATAGTTTTATTACTATTATTATTATTATTATTATTATTATTATTATTATTATTATTATTATTATTATTATTATTAATTACAATATTTTAAAAATAATTTAAAATTATCACTACAACAAATAACTATAATTAAAATTATCATAATTATAACTATATTTTGTAATAATTCACAATAGTAATTAATAATTTATTAAATAATTAAAATATAATTATATAATATAATAGTATAATAATAATTATTATATTTTATAAATTAATAATTAATCAATAAAGTCATAGTGCAATTTTAATATATAAAATTTATTCAATTATAATATTCATAAATATTATAATTATAATGTAATAATTATTATATTTATTATTATAATAAATGAGTATAATTATATTATGATAATACTTATTTATTATGATGGATAATTATAATTATAATTATATATTATGATTGATACTTTATATTTAAACTATCCATCATACTAATAAATATAATAATATAATAAATATTATTTATAAATAATAATTTATTAAAAGTTTTACAATATTATTCTTTTTTATAAATAGTAAGTATATTTTTAGCTTGGTGTTTAAATTAAATGTAAATTTAAAATTTTGATATTTTCCAAACACAGAAAAGTAAAGTTAATAGGAATTATAGTTCCGGTGTTCATTTTTCCGGAAATTATTTTCTTTGCCAACTTTACTTTTCCGGCAATCAAACATGGCCTAAAAGTGTCTTTGGATGAAATTAGTACGAAATGCATACATACTACTTAGTATAATACTATTTGTACTGATTTATGGTTGTCTACAGTATTATTTAATGTGATTGACAAAAAATAAAAATCCGTACTATGTTATTTATTGGCTGTTGTGCATTGGATCCAATATTTCCACACCCAATTTAAAATAATACTACTACTACTACTACTAGTATTCATCTTTGATCTTCTTTTAACTTTTTAGCCTTTCTAGCTTTGTAAATCCCACGTCTCTCTTTTCTATGTTTTTAACCTTTTATGTTGCATAGTAGTCAATTAGACTTTTATAAATAATATTCTCACACGCAAGAGTTATGGATTTAGATGGTATACATATTAAATTTAGATAAATGATCATATTCATAAATTTGAAGATATAAAAATGTTCCTATGTTATAGCCTTATTGTAGATGATATATTAACCCGTTGGAAATGGCAGTGGCAAATAATCCACAAATAAATAAAATATACAGTTCTTGAAAAATATCATTTCCTACATAGTACATACCCATAATTGAAATGATACATGAATCCCTTTTGTTCATTCCATTAACTTTATTTTAGAATACTACTACTATTGAAGTAATTTTCTATATAGACACCTTAGTCCCACATGGCGATCCAACAACCCAAATTTCAACCCATGCCTAATTGTGGACGTTTCAGGAAATCACATTTTAAAATTACTACTCTAACTTATCAAAATATGAGTTGGATTGTACTAAGTTGAATAATCAATCAACGAAATAATTATGTAAGTGCCCATTTCCAGCCACAGCTTATTTTACTGAACAATCTCCAGATTCAGAGCTCATTGGTCCACTAAAACAACCTCCTTTTTCTGCCATAGTTTGGTAAGTTTTTGCAGTTCAATCATTTTTTATATTCTTACTGATATTATCTTCTCAATTAAAGATGACGCCTTCCAAGATTAAATCTTTCATCTCATCATTGCTAGATTTGGAATTTGCTATTAGGCTGAAAAGGGTCAGAGCTCAACAATGGCTGCTGCTGCAGATCAAAAGGGTTTTCCAGATAATCTCGGAAAGCAGCTTGCTCTTGCAGTTAGAAGCACCCAGTGGAGCTATGCAATTTTCTGGTCCTTTTCTGCTAAACAATCTGGGTAAAGTTGTGATCTTTACGTTCAAAAAGCACAGAATCGAAATTCGAATATTCTTGAAATTCACCTTTTTCTTTTATTACTCCCAATCTTTATGTGTTTCAAAATTCTAGCTAAGTTTCTTGTTTGAGGCGTTGACTTGAGATAAGTTGTGTTTGGTGGGATTTTAGGGCGTTGGGGTGGAGTGAGGGATACTACAATGGAGATATCAAGACAAGGAAAACAGTTCAAGCGGTTGAGCTGAACTCGGATCCATTGGGATTGCAGAGAACTGATCAGCTAAGGGAATTGTTTGAGTCTCTTTCATTAGGTGAAAGCAGCCCACAACCTAAGAGACCTACTGCTGCATTATCCCCTGAAGATCTCACTGACACAGAGTGGTATTTTCTGGTGTGTATGTCCTTCGTCTTCAATGTCGGCCAAGGGTAATTCTCCTCTGCTTTGTTATTTGTGGTCTGATAATTGATTGAACTGAGATGCTGTGTGAAGTAGATCGACTAGGAGTTGTGTGTGTACTTTGTTGATATGTGGTCTTGTTGTTTGAGTTTGGACATGGTTTTGTTTTGAACTTTGATGTGGGGGATTGATCTTTTGTTTTCAAGATATGAAAATTTGGAATTTGATTCGTGTGATTCTTGGACTTTTCAATCAAGTATAGAGCACTTATCATGTTGATTGATTGGGTTTGAAAGGTTGCCTGGAAGGTCGTATGCAGAGAATGAGACGATCTGGCTGCGCAATGCTCATCTTGCAGACACGAAACTCTTCTCTCGTTCTTTGCTTGCTAAGGCAAGTGTTGAGGTTTCTAAATTTTGTAATAATGTCTGTTTTAGATATCTGTATATGCCCTTTGGTAGGTTACTGGGAATGTTTTCTGACTGCTTGTTGCTTCTCTTTTGTATGCCTTATCATTATGGCTGGCTACTGATTCGCGTTACTGTTACCAGAGTGCATCTCTTCAGGTAGTAATACTGAGCTCCAAACCTTACATAAATCGTTTAGTATTGAACTTTGGCACGAATAAAATTTATGCTTGTACGAATCCATGTTTTTCATTTGCAGACAGTAGTGTGCTTTCCGCATTTGGGAGGTGTGGTTGAGCTGGGAACAACTGAACTTGTAAGCACTGTGGAATTAGCTCTTTCTGTTTATTACATTCATAGAAATTATTTTAATATGCATATTAATGTTGTTGGTTGTATATATGCTTTTTTGAAGGTTCGAGAGGATCGGAGTCTGATTCAGCATATAAAAACTTCGTTCTTGGGGAGCTCTTCAGATACTGTCATAAATCCGAGCCAAGACCTCGTCTATCAAGTGCTCGACCAGTCTAATATCCCTGAAAACAATCTTGATGAAGTGGAAGTTTATTCTCCCGACACCAGTTCGGATGAATTCGCAGACAATGTCCTAATAGGGGGATCGAGTCTAGCAGACGGTGCTGATGGGGAGGCGTCTCAGTTGCAGAGTTGGCAGTGCAAGGACACCGCGGTCAGTAATGGCACGAACAATGCCACAAGCTCTAGCGACAGCGTTTCTCAGTCTCATGGGAATCCAGAGGAGAAAGTCCGAGAATTCGAGGGAAAGAAAGCTAGCACTGCTAACTGTGTGCCCGTCAGTGAAGAATGCAACCGGCAGACATCACCTAGCTTCAACGGTGGTGTTGGTGGTGGTGATGTTCATTACCAAAGTGTGCTCTCAAGCCTTTTGAAGAGCTCCCACCAACTGATTTTGGGGCCTTACAGAAACGGTAAAAAAGAGTCGAGCTTCATCAGTTGGAAAGACAGAAAATTGACCCCTTGGTTGTCCCAGAACACGTCGCCACAGAGGCTACTGAAGCAAGTAGTCTTTGGAGTAGCTAGAATGCATGAAAATGCCAAGATTGAATCTGCCAAAAACAAGGACATGTGTGTTGACCATTCTGGTCAGCAAGAAGGCGAAGAAGTCGACAGAAACCACGTCCTATCCGAGAGGAAACGGAGAGAGAAGATAAGCGAGAGATTCACCATTCTTGGATCACTAGTTCCATCAGGTGGCAAGGTAGCTAAACCGTTGGTCTTCAATTAGCTCATCTCTTAAAAAACATATAGTATTGTTATAAGAAGATGTGTTTTCTCTTCAATTTTGTGATTGCAGGCTGATAAAGTTTCAGTACTTGATCACACAATAGAGTATCTGAGAGAACTGGAGAGGAAGGTGCAGGATCTGGAAGCGTACAAGGAAGCAATGGAACGAGAGTCGACCACACAGAGCAAGGCTCACGATGCCATGGAGAGGACTTCGGACAACTATGGAAACAGCAAGCTTGGAAGCATCCCGAAGCTACTCGGGAACAAGAGGAGAGCTAGTGATGTGGAGAGAACCACATCTGAAAATAAGAGGACTCGGTCGAGCTCATCAACAGACAGCATAACCATCAGCATCACTGACAAGGATGTACTGATTGAGATGCGATGTTCTTGGAGACAGTGTGTGTTAATTCAAGTTATGGAAGCTTTGACACAACTGAATCTGGACTCACAATCTGTTCAATCTTCCAACACTGATGGAATTTTATCCCTCTCGATCAATGCCAAGGTTTGTTGATTTTAGCACTATTGAATTTTGAATCCATTATCAGATTAGTATGAATTTGTTGGAAATTTTGAAGAAGATGTTGATTTTAATTTACTTTTTTACTCTATGATGTGCAGAGCAAGGGAGTGAAAGGTGCATCAGCTGGTGCAATCAAACAAGCTCTTCAAAGAATTATCAGAAAATAGTGCTATGTGGTACATTATTTTATTGTACAAAGTTGTAAATTACTTCAATATTTAATTTTGCAGGGAGTTTTCTATAGTTGTTCTCCAACAATTATAATGTTAAACAAATCATTTAATTGTTATTGTATTTTATTTCTACTTTTAAGTAACTCTAAGGAAATTGCTTGAATGTACATGTGGGGTAAAAGTCATATTAAAATTAAGTCATAAATGTACATCTAATTCAAGAATGAAGCTCAAGTATTACATCAATAATTGATTCCACCAGAATATAGTCTGAGATGTGATGGATGATTTGCTCTGTTTCGGGCCGAACATCGAGCCATGATCGAGGGGCCGATAAATCTTTAGCAACAAGCTGTTCTAAGGTCCTTCTCTGTGTCCAAGGAAGCAGATAGAACTCAGCATCTCTCATGATCTCATCAACCACAGCTTCTTCCAGTGGAAAACAACAGACTCTTGGCTTTGCAAATGCTGGCCAGTACGGAGATAACAAGTGGGATCGCTGCGTTTCGAGCAGGATTTCATTGATGTGATCAAAGAGAAGTCTTGTGTCGAAGTGAGGGGCGAACCCCAGATACTGGGCTTGATCGAACAAGGACGGATGAAGCAGATGCTCAGACAGCAGCCTCATTGCTGAAAGCTGATCCCAGTTTAGACCAGAAGCTTTGAGAATCATAAGTACGTAGTTGGTGATAGTGTAGTCTTGATCGTGAATACACGGTCCGGACCCTGTTGCTGTAGCTTGTGAGGATGATGCTGATTTGTGCTCCTCGAAGCGAAGACGACGTGGTTTTAGGGCTCCACGAGCTGCAAGATGGTTAGACAGAGTATGAGTTTGTGCATCCGAATAAAAGATTTATTTTCTGATAAAACACATGATTGAGTATTTTTATCCTCATTACTATAATTTCTTAGGCAACCGAAATTAGCTCAAATGACGGATTTAGGCAAGTGTGTGTGTCTGTGGATCTTGTTTCTTACCAGATTGAAACGTCACGTTCGATGGACTGCTGGAGTCTTCTGCGAAGAAGTGGCCAAGGACCGAAACAGGGCTTTCATATTCTTCTTGATATTTGTTGTTGTCACGTATGTCACATGTGGGACTAGATGGAAAATCATCAGCTGCATTTGAAAATGTCTCATTCTCTGATATTGAATCCTGCAAAATCATGAATATTTCTTTTTCAGGAACAATGGTGCAAATTGATGCTGGCATGTGCCTAGACTACTAGAAGGAGATGAATCTGCACTTACCATTATGGAATGCATTAACTTGAGTTTTTCAGCTCTTTTGGCATTGTTGATCATTGAATCATGTTGTGCTTCTGAATGATGAACGTTTCCTGAACCTACAGCGTTAGGTGTATCTGCAGAAACACAATGATTCAAGAAACGAGTTTTGACTGAAGCGTGCAAGAATATGCAAAAAGAGGATTTCACCTACCATTGAACTTGATGTATGGAGATGGAGTGATCCTTGCTTCTTCTTCAACGAGAGAGGAGTTCGCCTCTGCCCTCACACTACCCGTTGTGCCATCACACGGTGCAATGTCTTTGCAAGTTCTCATCGGACTCATGTAAATGCTCTGTCTGGAAGGACTTATCAAACTCGCTTGTGCAGAGCCAGGAATGTACTGACTTTCCCTTCTCGGGCTAAAACACGACTCCACATCTAGTGAAGACATAACCCTCCACGGATTTTGTAACCTAGTTGTTGCAGCAACATCAACTCCATGTTTCTCAGACAGCACATCTCTTGAGACGTCTATTTTCTTGCGGTCAGTTTCAGCTTCTCCAGCCGCGAGAAACCTCCTTTCCCCCTTCAGGAGGCCTTCTTTCTTGCCCACATTTTTCTTTGACTTTTCATTAGTGTTAGAACTCAAACGATTCCTAGTTTCTACTCCACTATAAAAGCAGTCATATCCAAAACTTGATCTGTTGTGGAGCAGTCTAAACCTAGGCCAATGTTCAGAACCTTTTCTTCTTCTGCTTCCAAATGTAAGCTTCAGTTTCCTCTTTATCTCTCTCACAGAGAGAGACACGAGGCTCCTGTTCAACCTCGATCTATCACCAACCTCCCTCGATGAGCAGTGACACGCGAATCTTCCTGAATGCTGTCTCTTTTGAAGTTCAGCCTTGAAGGTGACTGTTTGTTTCTCAGTCTGAAGATTGTTGATGCAATTCTTAGGAAGACAGTATGTCTCAGGAAAGAATTCCACGACGAGCAAGTCCTTGTCCGAGCTTAGAACTGCCAATGCATTCGAGAAAGGTTTTGGCTCGAATCTCGCCCCAACTTGTGCAGCAGGGCGTTTGTGGATTGAGTTCGTTGAATCATCCGAGTTACACAAGCACGACTCATAAGCTCTCGGGTGAGCCTTCGTTGCTGACTTTTGACCACTCTCCATCAGATGATCAATGAGATGAGAATCAGTTCTGTCTTTGTTTCTCTGCTGCAGAATGTGTGCATCTTCTTCTTGAGTTAGACCCCTCAAACTTCTACCACTAGCATTAGCTCTACTACTTGTTCCGAATTCCGCTTCATACTGATACAAAAACACACAATGCAACATAAGATTTGGCAGAGAGAGCTCAAGAATGGATCTAAAACATCACCACAAATGCAATGCAGGTTAAAAAGATCGGTCTTTTAACTGTTTTTCAGTAAAACTGCATATGCTTACTTGAATTTTTCGACATTCTTCATCAAAGCTTGTTCGAGGAGCTGGTGTAATACATATGTCCAACCACAACCAAGTGATGATCAGACAAAAATTAGAATCAGCATTGGCCTAAAACATGAATGCTAAAAAGATATAAAATATTGTTACCTATCATCTCAGAAGAGAAGCAGCCATTTTGGGAGTCAAGTGCATAATACAATGGATGCATACACTTGAATTCACTTGTGCTTCTTACTTGTTTTTCTTCTTCTTCACTTCTTGTTGCCATGACAACTGAAAATAGTAAAAGAAGAGTAAAGAAGAAGCCTAAAAATGTTATCTTTTGTATGAATAGTTGGAATCTTGTTGAACACACCTTGATGAGAAGATCCCAAGAAAGTATATATGCATTCTTGCAAGTAAGTAAACAAGAATGATATATTGCTATCTAGGGGGGTGGTTAGGATGGGGTAGCTGCAGTTGGGGTTGTGAGATTGGAAGGGTTGTCGCATGTGAGAGTGGGAATGAAGAAGAGGAAAAGAATATAATTTGTTTGTATGTAGAGATTTGTTATTACTAGAAGCAGCATTAAATTGCGAAGGGTGTGACATATGTGAATATGGCCACCATGAGCAATCAAATGGTTAAGTGTATGATTTTGGTTTAACCACTATAAATCTTTAGGTATTGTTGTCTTACTTTTTGTCTCCCTTCACATTGCATTTAGTGGACAAACCACTTGTGACGATATATGCAGTGGGTATGTGTGGTGTCGCATCCAACTATTACTCATTACTATCACTTTAGATTCTTTTAACTTCTAACCATTGTAAATTTTATACTCCATTATTCATGCTATAATAAATATGTCATGGAGTAGTATACTATTTAGGGCTGGGAATTCGATCGGTTCAATTAGGAACTGGTACCGATTGGTTGATTAACCGACTCCTAAAGTTGCCAAAATCAAATACTAACAAAGTACTCTATTAGTTATACTTATTTTAATACACTTATCAAACACTGAGTAACATACATAATTACTCTACAATTTTTTCAATTATCGTTTATCAAGGTACTGTATATAATATTGATATATTATATGACCAATGGAATTCCATTATAGTAATAAAATATACTACTTCCTCCGTCCTTGAAAATTTGTCACTTATTTTCATTTTCGGTCGTCCCTAAAAATTTGTCATCTTTCACTTTTATCAATTTTGGTAGTGAATCTTACATTTCACTAACTCATTTCCACTATATAAAAATAGGACTCACATGCCACTAACTTTTTCAACCCACTTTCTATTACATTTCTTAAAACCCGTGCCGGGTCAAATGGTGACGAATTATTAGGGACGGAGGAAGTACTACTCCCTCTGTCCCATAAAAGATGTCACACTTGTGGAACGGTACGAGATTTTAGGAGGTTTTGTTTTGTGTGTTAGATGGAAAGAGAAAATATACTAGTATTTATATTATTGTGAGAGAACATTTTTTAAAAATAGAAATATGACATCTTTAGTGGGACAAACTAAAAAGGAAAATGAGACATCTTTTATGGAACAGAGAGATTACTATCTATATGATCCAACATACGTAAGTTGTATTTTTTTTAGTTAAAGATCATTTCACTCTATAATAAAAGTCAATATATTCAATCTCTTTTACTTATTGTATCATTCTCTCTCCTATTTTATTCTATGATTCAATCTCTTTTACTTAATTTACGTGTCAACTACGATGTGATGAAAGGAATATTTGCAAGGTAATTGTAAAATAAAAAATGCATGGTGGAGTATTGCTCTTGTGAAGCAGTAAATTCATTAGGTGACGTGTCAATCGTATTTATTTTGGCGTATTGCTTCTGTAAACAACAATTCATTAGTTGACGTGTCTAACTCAAAATACGATAGCGCTAGGGTAAGTTGGCCCGTGAACGAATGCTCTAGGCTAGGTAAGAATACAATTAATTGCATTGGGCATATATATATACTAGCAGTTGCCGTCAAGGGTTTCAACATTTTCACAACATTATTTTCTTCTTTTTGTATTTCCGTGGCTTTTTCTAGGTGATACTTAAATAAGTAATTCATATTTATCTTTTTCTTATCTCGTTATAAATTATTAATTTTTACTTTTATCAAAAAATAATATACTTTATTTTCTTTTTATTTCTCTTATTTTTTTGATAAGAAATATGTGCACTTTCCAGTTAAAATCAGTCACAATCCATTTTCCTACTGTCATGTCGGTATTTTTAATTCAGCTACAACACAAACAATAGGGCAGCCCCAAAACCAGTCGCAACTTATTTCACTATATTCATGCTTTTTGTTTTAGTTTTTTATTTAGAAAACATAAGATAGATGAAAATACTACTCTCTCCGTTCCACTTTAGAAGTCCCGGTTTATTATTTTTGGGTGTCCCACTTTAAGAGTTCCGGTTGGAATATTCCATAAATGGTATTAGACCACGCATTCCACTAACCCTTTTCCACTCATATTTTATTATAAAACTAATATAAAAAGGTAGGACTCACATTCCACAATCTTTTTTCACCAACTTTCTTTTATATTTCTTAATACCCGTGTCGAACTCAACCGAACTCCTAAAGTGGGACGGAGGGAATAGTAATACTCTCTTCTTCCCCAAAGAGTATGAACTTTTGGTTCGGCATGAGTTTTAATAAATAAGAGGAAAAGTAAGAGAGAGTGAGAGAGAAATGGTAGTGGAAATAATGTTAGTGGAGAGTGGAGTCCATGCTATTATAATGGTATAAGTGTTAATGGTAATGGTATAAATTGTAAATAAAATGATGTGAAGTGGTATTATATTGTTTGAATTTTTCAAAATTAGATAGTTCATACTCTTTAGGGGCGGACGAAAAAAGAAATATTTCATACTCTTTGGGGACGGATGGAGTATGATTTAAAAAATACTACAATGATAATATTTTTATTTGATTATAAATTTTACATTAAACTTCAATTGTTACGCACCTGATAATAAAAAAAAGAATGTGCCAGAAAACGGCCTACAATAAGTTCGGAAAACAGCAATAAGGCTAGGCGGCTGCTGTTGTTTTCCGGCTGCCAAAAAAAAATGTCTCGCAATAAGGCTCCAAAATGTGTCAGACTCGTTTTGGGCCATCATTGTGAATGTCCTAAGAAGCTAAACTTAGACCGGAGTGAGTATTGAATTTAAACAGTTCACGGACTGAACATTGAATATAGTAGCTAATACTATTATGATCCATACTTACTTTTATTTAATATGAGCAATTATTAAATATATTTGTTAGGTATGCTATTAATATGCGAGTTTTAATTTTTATGAGTTGGTGATCCTCCATAGCGAAAATAAGTAAGAAAATTAATGGGGATACAAACGTCTTCGGATCTGTACGTGATACACTTACACAATTTCAATTATTAATTGAATTTGTCTGTTGCTACACAACATTAGATTCGAATCGATAGGGTATTTAACTTCATCGTACCATGTCATTTGTAGCATTTAATTTCAAATATATGCCAAAATTATCAATCAATTCATGGTCCGAATACGTATGTATCACATGCAATGTAGATTATTCTATTGTAATTATATTTTACGGACAATAATTAATAGGCACTATCGAAGTTGAAATGTTTATACTTGTATAAGGATATATTTTCTGGAAATTAAATATATTTAGGAACACGCTGTCAACAAAAAAATTTACTCCATGAACTATAATTACGAAGATATAAATCACATTCAAATCCCACCTTTCCCCAATTCAAGGGTTACAACAACATTGTTGCAAATTCAGTGAAACATGTACTGTGATGATAATAAGTGGAATTTCCCAAAATACCATTAGTACTTGTCCTAAAATAATGATTAGAAATGCAGAGGGACCCTTCTGTCATTTTTCCTGTTTTCTACTCATTCTTTCCATTTTTTAATTATTCTACTGGTGGACCCATTCAAACAACTCTCATCCTATGGCAAAAACCATCCGTGTGGTGATTTGGAATTAGTATTCAATGTTGTAAAAATATTGACACTGAAAAGTGAAAATATTGTTAATTTTTATAGACAGACTAAAATAAGATGAGACTATTTGTTGTAAATGTACAGAGTAACATCATTTCGATTTCATCTCTTTTGAGTTCACATTACTATGACATGTAGTATATCCTTTTAGTTAAGACGTTCAAATTGTGGGTTTCAACAAGATCTAAGCAAATAAATATAGATTCGTGTTAAAATGACAACACCTCTTAAGGTGAAATCACATATACAACAATATTATAAACGCTACACAACAATATTATAAACGCTACACACCAATCTATAGATTGTTGTATAGTGTGTCGGATATTACTGGCCAAGAAAAATTAATGTATAGTGTATACCAATGTTTTAAAAATCGGATCAGCCGGCGAACCGGCATCGTTACTGGTTCACTGGTTCACTGGTCGAACCATTGGTTGAACCGGAATATATAATAAATACATATATTATATATTATTAAAAATTTTAATATTTTTATGTATTAAAATAGATGATGTTTATTAATTTAAGAAAATTTATTTCATAAGATAATATTATAATTAAATACGAATTAGGTATTAAGTTTAGATAAAAATATTCATTGATGTCAATAGCTAGGGTATATAAATTAAGTATGTTATAGTAAATAATGAATCTTATATGGTACTAATAATAATATAGATGGTAAGTAGAGCATCATTAAAATATAGAGGATGATAATTATTTATATTATAATTAACAATTATATTAAAGGATATAAAATTAAAATGAATTATTAGTTTTTGTAGATAAAAATTTAATGGTTAGTGTATAAAAATATTTGATGTTCAAATTGTTCAATGAGCTCATGTAGTGGAGTGGTAGAGGTCTTCTTATGTAGATGAGAGGTCATGAGTTCAACTCCTACCAATAACAAATTTTAAAAAGTTTTAAACAAAACAATATTAAACCGGTTTCCGGTTCACGGTCCAACCGGTCCGGCCGGCCGGTTCTATCGATTCACAGCGGTTCAATGCATTGGTGGTTTAAAGGAGTGAACCGGACCGGACTACCTACCGCGAACCGGCCGGTCCGGTCCGGTTTTTAAAACATTGGTGTATACCATATTGCTGGCCGTCTTTTTTAGGGTGTTTTTTTTTCCACGTGGCAGCTTATTATTCGTCCACATATACAAATGATTGACTAAGAATAGTGGTATGATGTTATTTTAAGAGGTGGTAGCACCCTAATATTCCCCTATAAATATATATGAATATGAATCATGATTCAATTAAATGAATAGGCCGATAGTTGTGTTGATATTGAGACAGTGCCATAGATAAACTAACCTTACTTTATGAGTGAAAAAATTAATCTTAAATAATCTCTATTAGTTTAATCTCGAATAACTAATCATCCGCTTGATGTTCACATCATATGTACATGCATAATATGTTGAAATATGGTGACTATAATAATTGACAAAGAAGGTGCACAAAGTGGATACATAAATACTATCGCCTTTTCTTCCAATTTGCAAAAAATAATATCGAATGAAAAACCGAGGAGATGAGAATGGACAAAATTGCAAGACCAATATTCATTTTTATGATAGAGAGAGGGTATTAAATTATTGAAACTGTAGTTTTCATAATTTAACGGTATAATTTGGCACATAGTGATAATGAACGTACAACATATAAATCCGAATTGGGAGAATTATGTTTTTTTTGGTTAGATTAAGGCCGTCTATGTATCGAGTAGCTGGCTTTTGGCTTTTGCTCATCCTTCCTACTGTCTTTTTTTGGAAGTGGGTAAATAAGAGATGTCAATGTGGTGGAGTACAATAAAGTGTTTATATCCAAAAAAAAACACAACAATAATTTTAAAACAAGTCTTAAGAACTGATCATTAGTGACGGGCAACAATGACAATAATATAAAGCATGACTAATATCTACATGATTAAAGCATGTGATTAGAGTTAATTACACCAAAATCACATTATTTCAAATTAAAAAATTTGAGAAGACTTATAATATATGCCAATTTGACATCACCTTTTGATTTTCGTGCACCGGTAATTTTATTTTTTGAAGTACAACACACTTACATTGCTGCAGTCGTGAAAACTAAAACCTTAATCGTAGGAAAAAAATAGGACAAACTTGATTACCAATTTATTTTGTTTTAGTAGAGGAAATACTTTCTATGTTCCTCGCATTTATAACCGAACATTTATTACTCTCTCTCCTTAAAAATTTGTCACTTGTTTCCTTTTTCGTCCGTCTCTAAAAATTTGTCACCTTTCACTTTTATCATTTTTTATAGTAGATTCTACATTCCACTAACTCATCCTCACTCACATTTTATTTTAAAACTAATACATAAAATTAGGATCCACGTGCCACTAATTTTTTCAACTCACTTTCTATTACATATCTTAAAACCCGTCCTGGGTCAAATGGTGCCAAAATTTAAGGAACGGAGAAGTATTATTTTTTTTAACATTATATTTAATCATAATTTTGTGTGATTATATGACTGAGAGGCTATAGTGAAAATATTTTGGTTAAAATTAAAAATCACTCGAATATGTAAAAAAGTAGTACTCCTACGTACAGAGGCCCGGGACAGTTTAAGACCATACTACTATTTTGGGCCATATTGTATGGCCGTAGCCTTTAAGAACCCAAATTTTGCAACCTATAATTTGAAATCAAATTGTTCCAAACAGCCCACGCCATTTTGGTTTGATTGAATATCCAGATGTAGAAATGAGATCTCCATTTTTGGTACTGATCTCAACTAATCTAACAGGATTCCTATCTGTGCTCTTAAATAAAAGCATAGAGGTGGACCCAGACCCACTTTTACTCTTTGTCCTTAGGCAAGAGCACAACACTCATATCCGTGATCTTCTATAAGGACAAGCTCAAAGGTCCCACCATTCTATTATTCAATTTAAATACTTCAATTACTAAAAACATTTCTACAATATAATTAAAAAATAAAAGTTACATAATTAAAATCCTACAAAACAAAAATTACATAAATAAAATCCTAAAAAATAAAAATACATAATTAAAATCCTAAAAAATAAAAATTATATAATTAAAATCTTACAAATTAAAAATTACATAATTTTTAATGTTGAAGTGAAAGTATTTATAGATGAAAATGTGAATTTTGCAGAAAAAAATTGAAAAATAAATTAAAAGTGTGTAGAAAATAGATATAATTTATTGGAAAGTGGGAAAATATTTTTTTTAATTTAAAAATGCTTTTTTAAATTAAATTCAAATTTAAAAAAAAAAGAATAAATAAAAAAAGAATTTACAAGCCGTTGGCCAATTACAGCCCGCCACATCGAGCTGCTCAGCGGCACGGACGTGCTTTTAGCTAAGAGCACCGCCCTGCCGTTGACAAGGACGGACAAGCTGTATTGGCGGACGAGTGGTGTCCCAGCCACTGGCACAGACGGACGGGGCACCAATGTGGATGCTCTGATAGGTTTGGTCTCAAATTAATTTTGCTTTTGGGCTAGATCTTAATTGGACCAAGACTAATAAAATATTATACTAATTCGAGAATGACTGGTTGTAAACTAAAATTTAAATAAAAATTAATCAGACTTAGTTGGGAAAGTTGAATAGAAAAAAGAAACAAAAGTGATCTTGTATTCTCCATTTTAAAATGTTCATTAGACCACCAAATGTCAAAACCGTCTTTAACTTTTTAAAATAAATATTTTAACGACATAAATTCTCTGGAATTAAAAGGTTTGAGGTGACGTAAACACTAATAAAAAAAAAGGTTTTAAAGTTTATAAACACTAATTACATATAATTAATTTACAAATTTACTTATTTTGAAATAAACCTAATCTAAAATTTCAACTCCTTTCTAAAACCCTTATCCGTTTGTATTACCAAAGCTAAACCCTTTCTCTCTCACTCTCTCTACAGAGGAGCAATTGCAAACATGCCCTTATCTTTCCTCTCGCTTCCGCCATTCCCTCCACCGCCACTTCTCTCTTACTCCTCTAAGCTCAGACCCACCGCATTCAAGCCGCCCCTTCTCTCCATCTCCGCCCTCGGCCCCGACGGCAAATTCTACCCAACCCCTTCCGATGAGGACCCTCCCGAAGCCCCCGAAGACTCCATGCACGGCGTCAACAAATTCCAGCAAATCCAGCGCCAGGCCGCCCGCGCCCGCAAGCTCCAGGAGGAGCAGTACAAGAAGGACCAGCCTACATTCCTCAAGGCGCTCGAGGAAACCGACGACATTCCCGATTCAGTCATCGATGCCGACACTGGAGATGATCCCTTCGGCGAAGTTGACAAGGCGATTGCTTTGAAACGCCGCGAATTTATCAAGCAGGGGTTAATTAAGCCGAGCTCGAAGAAGAAGCCCGAGCCGGAAGCTGAAATTGAGGTTGCGGATGAATTGGAGCCTGAAGAGGTTGTCGATTTGGAGGAAATTGAGGAGCTGCACGGGCTGACTGAGACCTCAGGCGATGAGAGCGACGAAGGGATTGTGGACAAGTCTGATCTCGAGGTCAGTGAAGCTGAATTATCGAGCTCCTTCGATTTCGATTTTGATGAATTTGGGAAAACTAAACCTAGAATTGTGGATCCTAAGTTTAAGATGAGTTTAGCTGAGCTGTTAGATGAGAGTAAAGTGGTTCCTATTTCGGTTTATGGGAACCTAGAGGTGGAAATCACTGGGATTTCGCATGATTCACGTGTCGTTGAGAGTGGTGATTTGTTTGTGTGCTGTGTGGGTACGAAGACTGATGGGCATTTGTATTTATCGGAGGCAGATAAGAGAGGCGCTGTTGCTGTTGTCGCGAGTAAAGAGATAGATATAGAGGGTACATTGGGGTGTAAGGCCCTGGTACTTGTAGAGGACACCAATGTTGTTCTTGCTGCGTTGGCAGCTTCATTTTTTAGGCATCCGTCTAGGAGCATGTCGGTCATTGGTGTCACGGGGACAAATGGTAAGACAACAACTTCTCATTTGATAAAGTCGATGTATGAGGCAATGGGGTTGAGGACAGGTATGTTGAGCACGGTAGGGTATTACATTCACGGGGATACCAAGCTGGAGTCGAGTATGACCACTCCCGATGCAGTTTTGGTGCAGAAGTTGGTGGCCAAGATGGTGCATAATGGTACTGAGGCATTGGTGATGGAGGCCTCTTCTCACGGGCTGGCATTAGGGAGGTGTGATGAGATTGACTTTGATATTGCGGTTTTCACAAATTTGACTAGGGATCATTTAGACTTTCACGGGACGGAGGAGGAATATAGGGAAGCTAAGGTTAAGCTTTTCCAGAGGATGGTAGACCCATCACGCCACCGGAAGATTGTGAACATTGATGACCCAAATGCAATGTTTTTTGTTGCACAGGGTAATCCTGATGTACCCGTTGTGACCTATGCAATGGAAAATAAGAACGCAGATGTGCATCCTTTGAAATTTGAGTTATCTTTGTTTGAGACTCAGGTTTTAGTTAATACACCTCAAGGTATATTGGAGATCTCATCGGGGCTGCTTGGGAGGCATAATATATACAACATTCTTGCAGCTGTAGCCGTTGGAATTGCAGTTGGGGCACCTTTGGTGGACATTGTCAGAGGAATTGAAGAGGTCGATGCAGTGCCAGGCAGGTGTGAGTTGATAGATGAGGAACAGGCTTTTGGGGTTATTGTGGACTATGCCCATACTCCAGATGCATTATCGAGGCTCCTTGATTACGTGAGAGAGCTTAACCCTAGGAGGATTATAACTGGTACTTCACTCTCTGCATTGATGTGCAAAAGCATCCAGTTTTATGTTTTCTGCTTATATTGTTTGTTAGCCATTGTGCTATCTACTCATCCTCACTTCCCCTTTCACTCCCATTTTATCCTCTTTCTATATGGTACCTTTAGAATGCGTGTACGAGTGAATACGAATTTTGAATGCGCTTTGTTGACTCTGTTTCTTATCATCTTAGCGAATGCTGAAACATGATCCTTTTGGAAAGTCGGATATATTCCCTGGTTATTCTTTTAAGCTCTACCACTTGGCTAGACGATTTAAGAAAATTAAAAATACTGCATAGCATGTAGAGGACTAGTAAACTTGACAGTACTGAGAAAATAGATGAGACTCATGAAAGCTTATAGGTATTAGAAAGTTTGAATCGTGTTCTTGTTTTTCTGATCTTTATCTGTTATCTTTTGCTCTCCTACTTGTGAAATAAAAAGCATGTTCTTGTTTGTGGAACTTATTTGAATATTCTTTAAAGAATTGCTTATAAGAAACAAGTTTAGGATGGGAAGATTTATCATGACTCTTTTGTGGTTTCTGTTGGGATTGTATCTCTACTTTTGACCCATCTCTTCTTCTGTTTCTTAAAGTGTGTGGGTGTGCTGGTGAAAGTGACAGAGGGAAGAGGCCAATGATGACAAAGATAGCCACAGAAAAAAGTGATATTACTATCTTGACATCAGACAATCCAAAAAATGAAGATCCTTGTAAGTAAATACCTTTGCTACTGTTTCTGAGTCATTACGACACACTTCACTATCATTCAAGCCTTTTCTTTTGTTTCTTGATAAGTTTCCCCTGACTTGCTCTTCAATATATAGCATATTTCAGATGAGGAAAGAATCATCTGGATCGTGCCAAAAAAATTTAGCTTCTGTAATCTAAAATACTACACAATTGCATAAGAGAGCCAACGTCTGTTCGAATATGCCCAGATTTATATGTAGGATGAATTATATTGTACATATGCTCAGGGGTTTAGATGCTTAAATTTGCTGTATTACTTGTTTCTACACTTTTAAGAGTGTTTTCGATATTTTTTGTTTTGCCATCTACCCATTCTCTTACCAATCTTTTGTTTCTTGAATCTTGATATTAATATTTTTACCAGTGGACATCTTGGATGATATGCTGGCTGGAGTAGGTTGGACCATGCAAGATTACTTGAAACATGGAGAGAATGATTACTATCCGCCTCTTCCTAATGGACATAGACTATTTTTACATGATATTAGACGGGTAGCTGTACGATGTGCTGTAGCCATGGGCGAGGAAGGTGACATGGTTGTAAGTTCTCAGACTCTATGTTGCTTGGTTTCGCTTGCATTTCGGCCCAAATTTGGGATGAGAAACCAATTTCTGAAACAACTATTTTGATAATTGAGATTACATAAACAAGGAAGCTACTTAGTCATCCCACTTACCTTGTCCAAGCAAAAGGAACATGTTATTTGAGAAAATATAGTATGATCTATTCACAACTGAGATTGTATCTCCAATTTTTCTGCAAAATGCATTGTGTGGAATGTGGGGTTAAAAAGTCCGGTACTTGAAGGATGAACTCTTGACAACTGTAGCATTACATACCACGTACATTTGGTGAACCATGCTTTTTTACTTCTTGACAAGTAAATGTTTATAGGAGATTATTAAGATTTAAGTTATGCCATAACATAGCTACCGTTGCATCTGAAATAGGTGTTATTCGGCCTTAGGGCAGCAAAATGACATGCGTGAATGAAGGGTATTTGTCTTGGTATTAAGATGCATGAATGAAATATGCCTTTTTGTCTGCTTATCTCTATACGTTGAACTCTTGGCATGAGGAAAGCTCCTTTGCAACCATTTGACGTTAATATTTACTCATCTAGCTCTGCATGTGACAGGTGGTGGCTGGTAAAGGCCACGAAACATATCAAATAGAAGGTGAAAAGAAGGAGTTCTTTGATGATCGGGAGGAATGCCGAGAAGCATTACAGTATGTAGATGAGCTTCACCAAGCTGGAATCGATACGAGTGAATTTCCATGGAGGTACTTTTTCCAGTAAAATACCGTATAGTATCTATGAATTTCAGTTTTCTGGTTCAATTACTTTACGCCTAATTGTTTAGTCGATAAATTGTGTGTGCACAAAAGAGGAAGATATGAATTAAGCTATATATTTGTATTCTGCTACAGGTTGCCAGAGAGTCATTAGTGTATTCCAATGAACAGAAAATGATCGAGGCTACTAGCTCAAGGGAAAAAAGGCCATTTTATAAGCATCAGCCGATTATAACGCACCTGATCTTGATGAGTCACATATTTCAAAAGTCTGAGCATGCAATCAAAGACACAACAGTTTCACTCGAACAAGCAGATGGTATGTACCTGATCTTGTCCCCCTTGATGTAATTTATCAGGCTATGCTCTGTTCAAGATGTGATTAGTCGTTTAAAGGCTTCAGTCTATAAATGATCTCCTCTGTTCCAAGAGAAATTCTGGGCTGATTTTCATCTTCTTGCATAACTAGGTTGAGTGGTTACTTCGACAACATCCACTCTCGTTCTTTGGCAAACTGAGAAGCTCCAATTTTCACAAGGAAGTATATTAATGTAAAGTAATTGTTACTGCCCATATTACTACTGTAGTCTATATCCCATATATCTATATCATTATCCCACTCAAATGTTGAGGTGGATTATTAGCATATGTTTGAGACTAAATTGAAGAACTAAAGCGGTAGTCTTGTTGTGCCATGTTGTTTTAACTTTTGTGGCTAATCTATCTTGCAACTCTGGTTTTTCTACTCTTTATATCAGCCAGCCACCATGTTCTTTTTTCCTTACTTTTTAGAGTGAACTACAAAAATAGTCCTTGAACTATGAGTTTATCTTGCCAATAGTTTCTGGATTTTAAATATAGAGTGAACTTAAAAAATGGTCCATGGACTATGGGTTTATCTCGAAAATGGTCCCTGAACTTTAAAAATATCACCAGTAGTATAATATTAGACTGAAAAAGTTCAAAAATATGAAAAGACAAAATTGCCCAGCAACTCAAAAGGGCATTTTCGGGTGAAAAAATGTCAAAAGATATTTCGTTAAAAAATTACAGTAGATATTTTTAAAGTTTTTGTTTATATTTTTCATTTTTACATTTCAATCTTATTTCGTTTATCCTTTCTTCAGTTCCATTTGTTTAAAATTGAACAAATACATAAAATTAACTATGATTATTCAAAAATGTTTAAAATACATTCACTGCACCAAACACAAATTTAGATCAATTTATAGGCTATAAATGGCTCATAAAGCGTTTCAAAATGTTATATCGTGTGAGACGAGCTTTGAGGGATATGTTTTTCTCTAATAAAGTTCACGTTTACTGAGGTTAATGCTTGAAATCAAAGATTTTGGTCTTAGGTTCGAGTCCATCGTGGCGCTGCTTTTTATCATCGAAATTGAAAAAGAAACCCTTAATACTCTCTCTGTTCCAAGGTAGTTAAGCATTTCTTTTGGGCATGAGATTTATGAAATTGATGTGTTATAGTTAAAATGGAAATAATAAGTAAGAAAGAGAATAAAGTAAGTGAGAGGAAGGATAGAGTTGAACATGAAAGAATTGCACAGGATTTTACCTTAACATATTAAATTTTTTTATAAGTTGAACATGAAAGAATACATGTTAGAAGTGAATTGCGATTTTCACGCCATGTAATTTTACGCTGTATTGTAAGTAGGAAAATGAGATTTTACGTTGTATATGTGGTGTACAATTGATTACTTTAGTGTGGATGATGAGAACAACGACAACAAATAAAATGTCAAAAAGGACGACATTAGAGTCATAACACATGTTCAAACCCACGAGTTTCATTTCCTAGATCCGCCACTGGTGGCAACTTAATCGGTAATATACCCTGCAAGTTTCAATAATTCATATTTATTCATGAAAGTACCAATTAACAAACACGATTTTTGTAGTTAATGAATTACTCAAGCCACTTGTTGTGTGTAATGTCAAATTAGACTTCTATTAGAGGATTGTGGAAAAAGGTACGATTGAAAGTGAACTGAGAAAAAGAGAGCAAGGTTGTGATTTAGTTTGAAACCAATAAAAATTTACCACATATTCTTTGAAACCAACAAAATTTTCACCGGTATGAAAAATGTCATATCTGGTAAAAACTACCACTACGAATATGACATTGCTGATACAAGTGAACATTTCTATTGATTTCAAAGTACATAGTAGTGGTAGTTTTCACCGGATATGTTGATCCACTATTTATTCGGCTAATGTCTAATGGTTGGGCCATTAGCCTATTGGAATTGGGATTTTTTATTCTGAAAATTAATTAATTTTTATTTTTACATTGAAATTTTGATTTAGTTGTTCTGTTTATAATTATAATTCAAGAAAACTATATTAAAAATTTAATCACAAGTATTCAGAAAGATTATGTATCTTCTTAAGGCCTGATATACATGGATTCAATAAAACGGCACCAACGATTATGTCTTTATTAAGAGCAGTAAGTAAAGCTCTCCTCGTTAGCATAAATAATCTTGTGGCTATCTAGTTTGAATCTTAGGGCTGACAATTTTTGATTCGACACGAATCCGCACGAAATTAACCCGACATGAATACACACGTTTAGGATTTGAGTCCTTATAGGGTCGACCCAATAAGAACCCGAAAATTTTGGGTAGGGTTGGGTTATCCGTTAAGAAAAAAAATAATTATTTTGATTATTTTTATTAATTAAAATAATACATTATTTAATTTTAATTAATTAAAAAATTATTATAATTTTAATTTTATTAGTAAAAATATGATTAATTCTATTATTAATTATTTTTTATGATAAAAAATATTACTGCATACTTAAATTTTATTAAAAAATAATTATTTTAACTTTTATTAGTTAGATTTAATTTTAATATACTTTAATTTTATTATTTGAATTTAAAAATTATTTAAATGAATTATTTTAATTTTGTACTCCCTCCGTCCCTTTAGGAGTCCCAATTCAGTTCGACACAAGTTTTAAGAAATGTAAAGGAAAGTTGATGAAAAAAGATAGTGGAATGTGGGTCCTACTTTTTTATATTAGTTTTATAATAAAATGTGAGTGAAAAAAAGTTAGTGGAATGTGGGGCCTAATAACATTTATGGAATACTTCAACCGGGACTCCTAAAGTGGGACACCCAAAAATGGTAAACCGAGACTCCTAAAGTGAGACGGAGGGAGTAATATCTTATTTTATCGTGTAGAATCAAATTTTAATTATATAATATCATATGTTGGTCGTTATCTTATGGCGTTTATATTGTGTAGTAACTTACTATCATTAAAAGATGACCAATATTTTTTTGGATGACACAAAATCCGCACGAATCCAACACGACCGATATTTTTTTGGATGACACGAAATCCGCACGAATCTGTTTGGGTTGAACACGATAAGAATATGATGATTTCGGGTTGGGTTGGGACCCGATAAGGGTCGATCGATATTGGGTTGACCCGATAGCGACCCAATCCGCACGATTTGTCAGCGCTAAGTTTGACCACATTCCATTAACTCGGGTCCCCTAGACTGTTAAACACCGGAGGATTCTATTTTAGGAAGAGCTCCTCCACGCGTCGCTCCTATGGGGGTGGAGGCGGCGTAGGAGGTGGGGGAGGAGGCATTCCTTCCCTTACTTCATTTCCTAATGGTGCATTATCTGGTATCCCTTCATATTGCCTTGGTCGTCCGACACGTCGTCGTGGTGGCATTCTGATTAAAGGACATAAGAGTTAACAAAAAGGATTTATACTTGTCATCATGCTATCATCGTATTAGTTTGGATTTTTTTTCTAATGCATCACTTTTGTACGTATGGAATAAGAAATAAAAGTAGAGAATAACATAGATGAAAATTGTAATACCCGCACCTTTATTTTCCTTTCGTTATGTTAATGTCGAACTAGAGATGTATCGTTCTCTTGTTTCGTGAAAATAAATGGAACTCGAGCCTTTGATGAAACTTAATATTGTTAGTTGCAAAGTAAAGGTTAAAGAAATAATCGAACGAACTAAACAAACTAATATACGTTACGGAATAAAAAGAATGCTACAAGGATACGAGGTTTTCCCCGAATGAAGGTGTTGCATACATCTCGAATAATACCTTAATTTTACATGATCATCTTACATGAATAGAAGTAAAAAAAAAATATAGGAAACTAAAATATTTTCTTTTGCTACACTTTGGGCCTCTTTCTCCCGAGCCCAAGTCGCACCCCCCACTGCGGCGTGTATCCGATCAGCCCGTCG
Source organism: Salvia hispanica (assembly GCF_023119035.1). Classification (NCBI taxonomy): domain Eukaryota; kingdom Viridiplantae; phylum Streptophyta; class Magnoliopsida; order Lamiales; family Lamiaceae; genus Salvia; species Salvia hispanica. The sequence goes on from NC_062967.1 coordinate 49,040,581, forward strand.
GGCCCAGGGCAGCAAATTAAGGGACTACCACTAGAGGAAAGAAACAACATCTCTTTAATTATGGAGGACCAAAGACTCACCAAAGATAGCAAGTCAAACTCTGAAATCTCCACTTCTCATAGCAGCACCTGCATTGTGCCTATGCAGCTGCCACAACAAACAAATTTCAATTATTAACCAAGTACTAGGTACTCAAATAGAGCCAAATTTCAGTTATAACCTTGCTGCAGAATCATAATAAAGAGGATATGCTGCAAGGTGAGAATAAAGTAGTATAACAGCTCCATTTAAAGCCTCACAAGTACACCAACTTTGCCTATAAAGACCCCTGCATATGCATCAAATTTGCCCTCCCACACACTTCGAAAATTCAGCAAATTTTAGTGAGAGTTGAGAACAAGTAACAACAAGAGAGTTCATCCTCCCTTCTTCACAGCCTCTGAGCAGGTAACACATTCTCTCCATCCCAAGTCTAAATATCTTTTTGTTCATGTCATCATGAACAAAAAAACTATGTTTCTTGAAACTATGTTTCTTGAAAGTTTCTAAGGGAAAAATATTCTTAGTCATGCAAAAAAAAAACTATGCTACCTTTTTGAGGAAAATGTATCTTTCACGAAACTTTATGAGTTGCATTTGGACATTAAGTGAAATGTGTTATGCATGATCAACTATGTGATCTTTGAACTTATGGTGATGATATTAATAATTTGTATCTAGGACTATGCATGCGAATCTAGAGCGCCTAAGAAAGTATATTAGGCTAGAATACGTATGAACAAGTAGTTGTGAATGACAACTCCTTTACCGCTTTCAAAAGCGATGAAATCAATGGGAACATGCAAATTAGGGCGAACCCCTAATTTTTAACGAAATATGGAATAATAAATGCGAACTATGACCTACTATATTACGACCTCTATGTTTCAACGAGAACACGTCCATCTTTTTTGGGACACGCGTGTTACTCAAAACGAATATTTATATGTTCTACTTTCCACTTGGAAACCCCACTGATCTCTTGATACGACGGCTAGTACTATATCTTCCACATTATGTATATTACTTTTACACCTTATATTCTCTCATTTCGAGATATTGAGAGCCTATCATTTCATGCAGATGGCACGCCAGCGCTATACCCACCGTAGGCCACTCTGTGTTGATGCAGATCCCGAGGCAGTCGTTCGCTACTTCCGGACCTACCGCCGCTGCCATGGGCATACACTGGCGGAGTTTGTGGCCCACTATGCGAAGTTGTGGGATGAGGCCAACCGATATGGAGTGAAGGCCTATGAGGGCATTATGAGACTTGTTGACTTGTTCCCCGAGGAGTGGCGGAGTTGGATGGTGGCCACCGCCAAGTTGTACACTTCGTCTCAGCCTCCCACTTACGAGTCTGTTGGGGATATGCCCGGATTCCTGAGCGCGGTCTCATCGGGGTGTTTCCATTTCGGCGATGGGCCCCCACCAGACACGCAGGCACCCGAGAGTGAGAGCAAGAAATATTTTCGGAAATGGAGTGCATGATCATCTTTGACCTAATAGACGCTCGGTTTTGGGTTTCATTCGCTTTAATTTTATGCAACAGTTGTTCGAGAACTTTAAGTGAGATTAGGAACTTCTTTCTTTTCATGCAGTTATTTGTTGGGCATTAGGAACTTTGAGTGAGATTAAGGCATGAACTCATCATATTCAACATGCACGTTTAGAAAAGACATGCAAGAGACTAGGTATGGCGACCATGTGTGGATTAATAGTGACTCTGACTCAGACGACGATTCTATGGAGGGTTTAGATCCACGGATTTTAGGGTTTCTGTAATACATAGGGTTATTTTCGTGTTTTTTTTTCGAACCATTTTGTAGACTATCTTTTATGTTCCTCCATATGTACTAGATATTAAGTTTTCCAGATTATGCGAAAGCTCTTGTGTGTGCTCTAAGAGAAGCTGAACACAAAGACGTAGAGTTGCATAAGAACATTATTGGCATTATCAAGAGAATATGCCATTTTGATAGCATAAAGATTGACATGTGTATTGAAACACAAATAGCAATAGAGATTAACAAATATCAATCGATACATCTGTTACATGGGAAGCTACAATTGTACCCAAATGATCTCTCTATTATCAATTCATGTTATGAAAGTTGACACACTTCCCTTAGTAGCTTTTTTTATATTTCAAATACTGATCTTACCAAAGCACGTAATACATCATCATAAGTTATATGGTAAGAAGGGCTGAAATAAAAATAAAAAAAAGTGCGGATGAAATATATCAATGGCTACCGAGATGGATAAAGGAAGAAGGTGACTTGACTAAATAATTAATTTCTTTATCACAATTCAAAATTATCATTTTGTATTTCATTGGTATCGACTATGCCACATGTACTTTGAAAACAATAAAAATTTCACAAGTATCAGCAATACCATATCTGGTGAAAACTCTCACTACCATTTAGTAGCAATTTTCACCGGACATGACATTATCGATACCAAAAAAAATTACTATTGATTTCAAAGTAAATGGCACTAGTGGTTTCACTAGATATAACATTGTCTATACCGGTGAAAGTTTTTATTGGTTTAAAAGTATATGGGTAGAGAAATGGGGGAGTGCGGATATAAAATATCCTTCATGAATCTAGTTATAATGCGAAACGTACACCACCTTTGCTCTTATTACCCGTACCAAAACTCATGATAAGATTCACAAGATTTTCAAATAAAATATCCAAGAAAAAATAATTCGTCGGCGTTTATGGTAAAAAGGCGTCACCAGTCAAAATGATTTCTTGAAATCGGCTATTGACGACTAGTCGACTACAACTACAATAAGTAATAATATTCCAATAATATTAGAGAATGACGTGTTTTTTTTTCATGTCGACGGGAATTACCAAAAGCATAATGCAAAATATGTTTATTAGTATGTCTTTAATAAATTTAATAAAACAATTTATAAATCAACATTTTGAAAGTTCAACATATTTTAAATCAAATCATAAATAAAACTTCTTTTTTAAAATGTGAAAAACTAAAATTCAACCAATGTTGAAATCATATTTTGAGTTTAAATGTCCCAAAATTATTATAAAAGTCATCACCAGTGATATTATTTATTTGATTTTTGTGCTGTATTACTGTTAAATTTATGATCTATAAATATTATGTATTTTATAAACTCTATATTATTTGCATGGTAAGTCATTACCATTATAGTGGTATTATTAAATTAAAGTCCCTATTATTTAATTTTTGTGCCGTTAAATTTATAATCTATAAATATTTTATAATAGTGAATTTGAAGTTTTTAATTTATTTATCAATTATTATATTAATAGAAATTTAATATATAATTTGTATATTTAATTATAAAATTGAAAGTTATTTTTTTTAGTTAAAATTAATTGATGAAATGTCGAATTAGGAGTAAAAAATAGAATAATAGAAATTTTATTGGGTTTTCGGGTCTGGCCCTAACAGGTTGCGGATTAATCGGGTGCGTGCTAATCAGATTTTTATTTTATCGGACTAGAAATTTTTGGCCTTAACCCTATAAAGTTGGCAGGCTATTCATGGCATGCTAGCCCGCGGGTTACGGGACATCCCTACTAGCAGTAATAAATAAATCACAACCAGCAGAAAATAAAATAAAAACATAAGCCTGCATAAAAATAGAAGTGGAAATTATTATAATCTTTATTATCCACTTTTATAGAGTACTCAAAATAATTAAGCTAGCGTTGATCTTTTAATTTAATCGACCAACATTATTTGAACTGTCTAAAAAATTAGTATGAGGCAACTACTATTAATTTATAGTGTACATTTGGATCATTATAATTATAAAAGTCATTCTGTGAAAAATACCCAAAACTACAAAGATCTAGAAATTCCAATGTGATTGTGAGTACTACCTTTGTCAAGATCTCGACTAGACGAGGAATATTTGTTGCATGAAATTGAATCATTCAAATGTAGAGAGGGAGAGAGTACACACAAACTAGAAGAGGAACACAATACAATACAAATCAATCTAAACAGCTCTCACTCCATTCTAGCACATTTTAATCCGAGAGGAAGATAAGGAAGAAAGAGAGAATTGTGGTTTCTCTATTATTCTCACCCAGAAATATAATAAGATTGAATTTGTATCATTAGATGGTATTGATTGTTAGAGAAAGAATGACCAAGTAACTTGGACTTTAAAGTTTTTTGTTTTAAAGCCCAACATCAAATGGGTTTTATTTTTTAAATGACTAAATTAAAATAATACTGTAACATAAAATATGAGTGAAAATGCTAATTTAGCGTGGGACGGCAGTATGGATCACCTAATTCTTTTCCTACACCACCTCCTACTCCACTCCTCACAAATATAAATAATGGACCCACCATCATATTTTATGTTTGTAAAGGGTGGAGTAGAAGTTGGTGTAGGAAAAGAATTAGGTGATCCAGTCTGGTGAGACGGTGGAAGAGTCGGAAGAGAAGAAGATGGTGGAAGACAAAAAAAAAAGATGATATTTATCTAGCTTTTTTCACTTCCATTTTCCCATTTAATAAACCTTTTTCACTTCCATTTCCCTCAAGAGCATCTCCAATGGTGGCTAGCGGGACCGCTAACCAATTCTCGGCGCTGGCCGGTCCGCTAGCCGAACCATTGGAGGCGGCGAGCGGCAAAACGGCGAAGAAATCGGCGAGCCCACCGCGGTTTACGGGGGCTGGCTGATTCGCTAGTCGGTCGGCTGGCCGCCATTGCAGGCGCCCGATCGGCTAGCGATCGGCCAGCCCATTTTTACTTTGTCTTTTCGAAGAAATGGAAGAAAGAGGAGAGATGCAGAAATGGAGAAGAAGAAGAGATGAAGAAGACGACGACACTTTTTATTTAGGTTTTAAATGGACTTATTGGACTTTATAAATGGACTTTAAAGTTTAAAGTTGGGTTTTTGGGCTATCAAATTTAATTTATTTAGTTAAATTTTAAAGATGAATATTAAAGTGAATCTTAATAAATGGACATATTTAACTTTAAATTAATTCCGTATCTGTGTCGTAAATTTAATTCCGTATTTTGTGTGAGTGTAATTTATTTGTTTTTTTAATTATGTAATTTTTTTAGGACGCACTTTTTTAATTTAAATGAAATTAATGAATTTTCCCGTATATGTCTCGTAAATTTAATTCCGTAATTTGTCGTAAATTTAATTCCGAAAATGTAGTTATTTTTGAATTATTTTTATTGCGGCTGGCCTATGGCTGACCTAAGGCTAGCCTATTTGAATAAAATGCTGATGTGGCAGGTAGATTTTTAGTGCTGATGACGTGACAGGGAGAGAAAGTGGCCGGCCTATGACTGGCCTATTCTTATTGTGGATGCTCTAATTATAAAAAAAAATGAATATTTTCATGTCTCTAATTTTATTTAAATAAAACAAGAATCTAATTATTTTTCTCAAAACTCTCTTTTAAAGAAATACTCTCGTTGTCCTAATAAAGACGAATTACTTTCAATTTTCGTTTTAACCAAATTAACATTATCAATTACTATAAATTGAAATATTTTTAAATATAATTATTTTCTCTCTTAATTTACATAGAATATAAAACTATTTAAAATCCAATATAAAAAATAGATCGATCTTCCTTGGCATGGCAACGGAGGGAATAGTACTATATAACACAAACTCAAAGCCGAGAAAATAAAACAGACATGTCATTAAAAACTTATTCAACAAATGAAGCAACAAAATCCTTTATTTAAAGCTAAGAAATTACCTAAAACAATGGCTTTTCAACTATAAAATGACACTCACAGCCACCTTTTTTGTCTTGCCTCAACTCTTCTTCTATATAAACAAGTGTTATTTCCATTTGACATACAATGGCTGAGAGCAAGGAGGAGGATGTTAAGGTTGGAGCAAACAAGTTCAGAGAGAGGCAGCCGCTGGGCACCGCCGCTCAGTCAGTAGACAAAGACTACAAGGAGGCGCCGCCGGCTCCTCTGTTCGAAGCCGGAGAGCTCAAATCATGGTCGTTTTACCGGGCCGGGATTGCAGAATTGGTGGCCACTTTCTTGTTTCTTTACATCACGGTGATGACGGTGATGGGCGTCGGCAGAGCCAAGAACAAGTGCGCCTCTGTTGGCACTCAGGGCATTGCTTGGGCCTTCGGTGGCATGATCTTCGCTCTCGTCTACTGCACTGCTGGCATCTCAGGTCTCTCTCAATATATATCTCTCTGTCTCTGTTATGGACTCTATTCCCACATCGGTTTGTGAGAACAACTGTATATAGACTTTATCTCCTAACAGACTAGTTTTTTGGGCTGAGTTCTCCTGTTTAGTCTGTATCGAAATCTCTAGTGTGTTTGTGTGTTTATCATGCAATCTCCTGGTGTTTGAATCACAGGAGGGCACATCAATCCGGCTGTGACGTTTGGAATGTTGTTGGCGAGGAAGGTGTCGTTGACGCGGGCAGTGTTCTACATGGTGATGCAGAGTGTTGGAGCCATATGTGGAGCTGGAGTGGTGAAGGGTTTCATGAAGGGGCCCTATGAGACGCTCAAAGGAGGTGCCAACTTTGTCAGCCATGGCTACACCAAGGGTGATGGCCTTGGTGCTGAGATTGTTGGCACCTTTGTTCTTGTCTACACCGTCTTCTCCGCCACTGATGCCAAGAGAAATGCCAGAGACTCACATGTCCCTGTATGTGTCCTCTTCAATATACTATGGAGTACTATTTTGCACACAACAAATTTGGTATTGGTACTGAAGCAACATGTTAGTTAGTTAGTAATGAAATTTGACGGTGCAGATCTTGGCTCCTCTCCCTATCGGGTTTGCTGTTTTCCTCGTTCATTTGGCGACCATCCCCATCACTGGAACCGGCATCAACCCTGCCCGGAGCCTTGGGGCTGCCATCATCTACAACAGAGATCACGCGTGGGATGACCACGTAAGTAACTCTTGCTAAATGTGTGAATTTTAGTACTCCTACTATATACTTGTAAGGAAAATTGAGTAATTTGTTGTGCTATTTGTTGGGCAGTGGATCTTTTGGGTGGGGCCGTTCATCGGAGCAGCTCTGGCCGCGGTGTACCACCAGATAGTCATCAGAGCCATTCCTTTCAAGAGCAGGGCTTGATTTCAGAGTTCTGACTATACATATCAATATCATCATCCTCTCCATTAACTTATATCCCTCCTTGTGTTTATAAATATTGAAATTTCAGTGTAAATTATGAGGCTCTCTGTATAGTATCTCATGTTACTGCCTTTTTCTCTTTATTCATATATGGTATAGTAACAAAAACATGATGCCTTCCTACCAAATTTTCGAAATAAGAATTCACTTTTCATTTGGGGGGTTTTGAGCATATGGTAATTTTATCTTTTTCATGTTATATTTGTAATTTCTTCTATATTAGTCTAGCTAGCAAAGTGAATATGTTTAACTATCACCTCATAATAACTCCTACTAATAATTTAAGTGATTGTAAAGTGTGTTACAATTTGCATTATCATCAATGTGACGTTGGACCAAACGAAAGGGTTATATTTCAACTAACAATGTATAATAGTACATATTTATATTGAAACTCATTAAATAACGGAACTAATAAACTAATGATTAACTAAATTTGTTCATCAATTATGTCTTATGTTTAATGAAAAATTGAGAATAACGTAGAGATTAATTGTGAATTTCAAATCGACACCCTTATTTTTGGATAATATGTTGTCAAATTCTTATGTTCATCAAAACGTACCATACATCCAGTTCTAGTTCAAGTCGAATATAGTTCATTAGCTTCTAGGTAGGATTTACTAATCTTTTTATTAGTTCAGATTAAAAATATATAAGTACTACTAGTAAGTTAATGCGGATGGTTAAACCAAATGTACCTAAATGTAGTCCTTTTGGCAGAACACAATGCATATGTATTAGGGCTGGCAATTGTCGTGTTGATCCAATGTGATTCGTGTTGTTAATAAATTCGTGTTGGATTCGGGTTTGGGAGTAGCAGGTCGGTTTGTGTTCGAGTTTGGGGTTTTCTTAGCAGGTTGTGTTTGTGTTTGTCCTTATTAAGTCGAATCATTAACAGATGAACCCGGTAACGACTCAACACACACGCTTTGACACCATTGAACGATCATTCAAACCAACTAGGGTCAAATTAAAGTTTGACTATAATATTATGAAAACTACTGTATTAATCACAATTAAGAACAACTATTAAGACTAATGTATCATTCATCTATCTGCATCGATTTGTGGCTGAGTTATTGGTATCAGGAGTCAGCTTTTTGGAATTTGATTCTTGCTTCCACTATCAGGAAAATTATGTAATTACTTTTTGTGTTTTCACTATTCTCGTCCACATATATTTGTAATCAAACCATAGTATTCAATCAAAGTATTTATGAGTGCGTTTAATTTTCTATTTAATAGAATAAAGGCTACTAAATAGACGGAAATAAATGCCGCAGTTAAAAAAAAAAGAAATAAAATACAAAAGCATCATATATTGCCAAAAAGAGTTATTGCACTTCATAATTAGAGTTTCTCGCTCCAAATCTTCGACAGAGAGAAAGAAGATGTGGATTTTCGGAAGGAGAGGGCCGTCAGGTTTTTCAGCCTGCTCTACTGCACAGGATGTTACTCAAGGAATTGATGGCTCTTCCCTCTCCGCTATTGTTACTGGTCCATTTTTCTTTCTCTCAAATCATAAATGAAGATTTATTGATTTTCATCGAAAATAAAATTATTGGGTTCCTCACTATGTTGCAAAGTTCCTTTTTTAGAGATGGGTTTATCATGGACTTTGGGTTTCCTCTGTTTTAATCTTATGTTCTGAATCTTGGTCGAGCTCACTGTTCTATATGGCGGAGTGTGAGTGTGTGTGTTTAAGTTAATGTTTTTCTTTTTTATTAGATCGTTGTTATAGAATGAATCTGAGACAATTTCTTGATTCTTGGTTATTGAGAAATTTATGTGTGATTGACTATTGAGAATGATGGATTTGAAAATATTAAAGTGTGCTCATTCCATGTAGTATAATTTTTTTTTTTTTGGCTTGGATTGTTTGAGGCTAAAAAAAGTTGATCTTTTAAGTTTAACAGTGGAGAAAATAGGGTAGATGGGAACCATTGTTGATCCTTTTTAAGTATGAAAAAAACAGTGGAGAAAACAAACCAAAATATTTGGAAGAGTAGAGTAGCTTAAACTATAAGGTGGTGTTTAGTTTACTAGATAAAATAGTAGCAAGATATAATCTAGGATTAAATTGTGAGATCATTTAGTAGGAGAGGGTTGGCTAAAACTAATTATCACATGACTATCCATCTAGGATTAAGGCATGAGATTCAATCTCATTAACCAAATAATATAATACAAATTTAATCATGGGATATAATCTTGCAAACCGAACACCCCCTAACTATATTTGAGTGTAGTAGTTGCATCTTGTAGGTTGTTTCTGTCATCGTTATGACTTATGAAGCTATGCCATTGGCTCTGCAGCTAACATTGTTCACATGTCAATACTCTTTTAACCTGATTGGGTGTTTTTTCTCTCGTGCAACTTTAGGATGTGATTGAGTTCTATACATAACATGGTTTGTGATTCAAACTGTGGCATTACTAAAATACCGAATTGAATCTCACATTTTATTGGTCGCTAACTAGTACCCTGAGTTGTCACACCTTTGTTCACACATGCTTATCAGTGAATGAGGCTCCAAAGCACTTCAATTTTCCTCAAGCTAAACTTATTTGTGTGGATATTTATTGATCGAATAGAAATTTTCCTAGTATGTGGCTTGTACAGGGATGAAAATCATGATGCTTGATGTTGTGACTTATAGTGCTTTTTTTGTCCGTCTATCAGGAGCATCAAGTGGCATTGGACAAGAAACCGCTAGAGTCCTGGCATTACGTGGTGTTGATGTAGTTATGGCAGTGCGTAATGTGGAGAGCGGTAAAAAGGTCAAAGAAACAATACTTAAAGAGTCCCCTAAAGCTAAGGTTGAGGTTATGGAGCTCGATCTTTCCTCTTTGGCATCTGTTAGGAAATTTGCATCAGAATATAACTCTTTGGGGCTTCCCTTAAACATTCTCATGTGAGTTTCTTTTGATCTATGATCTTAAGTAGCAGCATATACACCTAAGGTCTCGAACGTCTGTTTATGTTTCTTCATTATTAAATACCTTTTAGCTTGTCCTGTAAACTAATATCTTTTCTTAAATAAAAGTAACAATGCAGGGGTTATGGCTACACCCTTCATGCTTTCACAAGACAATATTGAAATGCAATTTGCAACTAACCATCTAGGTATGCTTCCGTCTACTTCTTTCCCACAAAATTCAAGTGCACCTTTTGTTATCCTTGTAGCATTTGGTGATGCTCTGTTTTACATGATCTTTTGGATTCTTTAATTTCACACAATGACACTACTTTATCCCATATCAAAAGCGAAAAGATTTGGACCATTTAGCTTATTATAACCATATTATAATTAATAACCATGGCTTGACTATTTTGGATTACGAAAACTGACTAATACATCTTAATCTATCATCTATGCACATTCAAAGTTTTGTTTATGTCAGATTAACCTTTACTTAAAAAATATCTTAATGTGCATAGCATATGGATTTATGTTTTTACTAGTACATGTGTATTGTTTTTATATTGCTTCTTCCAAACATGGTGGATAATTACAAAGATGTCTTGTTTTTCTTTGAAACTTTCACATATAAACCATGATACAGTTGAATTGTGTTTTTGTAGCTTCTAAACTATTTTTCTTTGTTTCAGTTGGTTTTAATCTAACAAAGATGTTAATCTTTCTGTCAACTTTTAGTTAAATATAACACAAAAGCTAGTATTTAGGGCCTAATGATGCATGTTACATTCTTTTTTATCCTGTGTTATAAGCTTTCTTCGTCTGGATTACTAATAGATTTCTTCTTATGGTTTTATGAAAAAATAAAACTATTATTGACTATGTGACTATGTCCCTCTTTTACCCTTGTCTCAGGTCATTTTCTGTTAACAAATCTTCTACTGGAAAATATGAAAAAGACTGCAAATGAAAGTGGGAAAGAAGGAAGAATTGTCATTGTTTCATCAGAGGCCCATCGGTATACGTATCGTGAAGGCATCCGCTTTGATAAGATTAATGATAGTTCAAGGTATGTATCATTAAATATCATTGCAAAGTTTTCTCAAAACTAGCGATGCTGGGTTAAAGTTATTTAAAGAAATATTCGAGGCATGAGTTATTCTGATTACCTTATTTATTGTTAAAGTCTTTGTAAGCCAATTCTCTATTATTGTTGCTGTAGTTATCAGTAAACTGAAAATAAGGATGAATTATTCCTAAATTTGGGAACATTCTAACTGCAAATACAACTCCAGTTGTACTCAGATACTGTAACAGTTTTAATCTCTTTATGACACCAACTATTTAGTCAGTATACTTTGTCTTATTTCTTTCTTTAACTCAATATGGTAAAGGTTATTTCTTGTATTACTGTTCCACAGTTACAATAGCATATTGGCATATGGACAGTCCAAGCTGGCTAATGTATTGCACGCTAATGAACTTACGAGGCTGTTTCAGGTAATCATTGATGTGGCTGAAATACAAAATTTAAACTCGCTAAGCCTTGAATTCAATTGTCATTGCATATTCTGTTTGTTACCTGTGTTCGTATCTAAAGATGTTAAACAGGTAGACCCTACAATGTATGGGCTAGCCTTAACGAGCTACGAGTTATATGTTCCTGGCCGGTTTAATATGGCGGCCCTTACCCTAACAACACATGCCTGGTTTAAATGGGCCATTATCTAACTCATACTCCAAAAAGTCAAATCATAACACACGGGGTGTTTGGTTTGACATACACGCACTTGAATTTAATAATAAAAGTTATGGTTATTAGTACCTCCCTGCTAATTCATGTTCCTTTGACCTTCAAGCCTCTATGGACCTAAATTATAACCTTATAGTTCAATCAATGTTGTCAAATAGCGGCTATGGCAGGGATATGGCGCTATAGATCAGTTTTTAATGAAAACGCCATCGCCACAACGATACATGGCATTTTTATGTGGCGGCCGCCATGCCCGCCACGGTCGTGGCGCCATGGCGCCACCAAATCCCGCCATGGCGGTATTTTAGCCCAATTTTGTCCTTTTTTTGCTAATTTTGACTTTTTAATGGGCCTTTTTACTTTTTCATTGAATTTTGCATAGGCCCAAAACTAAACCAGCCCACCCCAACAATTCTAACCCATTTAATATTTAATTAAAATGAAAAACTAAACCCTAATTCAACCAACGGCTACTCCTTCCCCTAATTTAGAGGAAGAATTTGAGGATAGTGGAAGTGGAGATCAAGAGGATGAAGCAATGGAGGATGAAGATGAAATGGATGCCGATGATAGTGATGATGATGAACTAGAACACTATGTTGAGCTTGATGATTGATGTCTATTGAGCTTATCATGGTTTTATGTTTTGTTGAACACTTGAACTAAAGACTTTAATTACTAGACTTTTATATAATTGCTTTCCATTTTATGCTTTATTACATATTTTTAGAGTTTTTAATGGTATATTTTTAATATTTTCTAATTTTTTGAATTATATATGAATATATAAATATTATTTTATATATTTAATTAATGACCGCCACATCCCGCCATACCGATACACCATATCCCTGTGGCATTTTTCGGGCGAACCGCCATGGACCGCCATACTGCTTTGACAACATTGGTTCAGATGCATCACCAAACAACAGAGCAATTTGATGTTCTTCATTGTGAAAGTACATCAGTTTCTCTACTTGAGTAAATCTGGATGTACACGATGTTTGTTTCATATTTTTCAGCATATATACAAGGCAGGGCATCAATTTCCCTAAATCAGCTCAAGTTTGTTGCCTACCAAGATATAGTCCAAATTTATACATGTACTTGAAGCTGGTCTGCCTATGATGATATTCATCTTAACACTTGGTGTATTCTGCAGCATGCACTTTTTGTGATTTGTAAGGCTTTTTACATGGTACAGTAGTGAAGCAGTGTAACGTTTGGTTTTTCATGCTACTACAGGAAGAAGGGGTTAAAATAACTGCTAATTCACTACATCCAGGAGCAATCGCTACCAACCTTCTGCGGCATCATGGCCTCATCGAGGGTAACCATCGACTTCTATCTTCTCTTACTTCCAAAAAGATCAGTTATATCTATCGTGGTTTGAATTTTTTGGGGTGATGTGTTTTCTGTAGGCATAGTTAACTGGGTTGGTAAGTACTTCATCAAAAACATTCCTCAGGTGGGTTATACCGTTTCCCATTTCAACTGCACGATCCACGTGTAATTCATACAGTGTGCCTTCAACTGAACCCGTTCCTTGTTCCTGCAGGGAGCAGCCACGACGTGCTATGTAGCTTTGCATCCAGAGGTTGAAGGAGTGAGCGGTAAGTACTTTATGGACAGCAACGTTGGCCAACCGTCAAAACTGTCTTCTGACATTCAGCTGGCTAAGAAATTGTGGGACTTCAGCTTGAAAATGGCGAACTCTTAGATAGTTTGAGACAAGCTCATTTCAGATATTAAGAAGACTCACACATGATTAAATTGTGTCAAATATTTGTACATCATCAAGATAGTTGTGTGTTTATGGACCATGTGAATTTTACTGCAAGTTCGGCAGGTTACTCTGATGCATTCAAATCTTTCGTATGTGGGAGATTTAATCAGAGATATATGTATGTTTTCACATTTTTTTAAGGTTTTATGATGAGGAGTGAGTGCAACTAATATTTAGTCCCACTTTTGGTACTCCATATTTCTTTCTTTTCATTTTAATATTTTTCTATTTCAACTCAAAATTTGTTATTTAGTTTTTAAAACTTAGAAGCGCTTTCAAATTAAAATTTGATATTGTATTATGTTTCTCCTTTGTGAAAAATGTATGTAAAGATGCGTCTTTCATATGGGCCCGTTTAATTGGTAGAAATGAGAAGTTTAGTTTAATATCTGGAGTCAATAGTGCATTTCTGGTTTCAGAGTAAGAGCATCAACCACATTCCTTAAGTACTTACTCCATTTTTTATTGAACTAATCAAGTATTTCTGGATTGCAATTTGCACATTACTTCTTTACTACATTTCTTAGTCAATAAATAATATATACTCCTACCATCCACCATTTATACACTTCTGGATTGCAATTTGCACATTACTTCTTTGCCACATTTCTTAGTCAAGAAATAATATATACTCATTCATTCTACCATTTATTCACTTAACTACTCACGAGTCCTACTTTTTATTTCTTTCAATAAAAAATGTGTTAATCAAAAATATTTAATTTAAATATATAAGTTAACTAAAAATATATAAAGTTACATAATCACAAAATCCTCTAAATTAAAATTACATAATTAAAATCCTAATATTTTTGTTCTCTAAATTAAAATTACATAATTAAAATCCTAATATTTTTGTTCTGAGGCCCAACTCCACCTCGATTCACCAAACAAGCATAGCATGCGACTTAAATTGTTCCAATGTGGAATTGCTAGTGTTGGTACTCGCTAGTTTAATCAAATAGCCAAATATAACCACCAATCAACAGGGGTAGATGCAGGGACAAACGCAGAAATAATTATCCATAGAGGCTGAGATTTCTAAATCTTATTTTGATGTATATTTTTGAGTAACTTAGATAATTTGTATTGGAGCTTTTACACTATAACTTACACTAAACTTGACTAAATTTTAAGAAAAAAAATAGAAAAAAGTTTAAAAAAATATTTCATTGAGGGCTTAAGCTCCTCACCCTTACACTTTGGGTCCGCCCATGGGTAGATGGGGAAGGGCTCGTAGTTAGTTCCGACCGAATGTTGTCAATCCCGTATGGTGGCTTATGGCGGTCTGCCTGAAAACCACCACAGGGATGTGGCGTATCGGTATGGCAGAATAGGCTGTCAAAATTTGAGGCTAATTACAATAGTGCACTGATTAATTAATAAGTACTCCTTACCTCCCATATTAATAGAAGAGTTTTATTTTTCTTCTCTCTCATACTCTACTTTTTCTCTATTTTAAATATTTATTAGTATTATTTTTTTAAAACGGATGTTGAAAATGAAACGCCTCTATTAGGACGGAACAGATGGAGTATTCTTTAAAGAATTTAATTAAATTGAACTTGGTTTAATTTACAGAAGTCTATTAGAATAAAACATATCTAAATCTCCTTGAATCCCTAGCCAAACCAAACAAATACACTATGCATCCCTAGCCAAACCAAACAAATACACTATATATATAGAAAGAGAATCAGACTATAATATAGTTATCCTCATACACAAGATCAAAATTTTCCTCCACAGTACTTGTATTTTCCCCCTTAAAGTTAGAAGTTTGATAATCTATTATCCACACTATAACTAATTAGAGTGATAAGCCCTCCTCTATAAAAAAGAAGATTTGCATAAAAGGTAATAGTAATCTGGGTTGATCAATAACATCAACGCTTTGAACCAATTACCTCTACGTATATTCTGGGAGAGCCCCATCTATAAAAATTCATAGCCAATTGTCGACGATACAATATGATCTACTAATCGGATGAAATCAACTCACGGAGCCTAGTGTTAGTGAAAACGATTATATGTTTAATAAAGCATTGGAAATTTCATAACATTAATACAAATGTTTTAAATTATATTTAAAATTTTACTTTTAGACGCACATTTTAATGAGAAATAATGTTATTAGTACTATATTAGCCCCACTAATCCGGGTAATTTGATTCATCAGATTTAATGGTATGATTATGAATTATGATAGTACATGAATCTCACTCGCTCACATCGACAAAGTTTACACTTTACAGTGATCGCTCTATTTAAGTTTTACTATTTGGACCACTAGCCTAAGTTGGATAGAAAGACATTTATTATGTAATTAATTAATGATCGTATATTCGTATTTAGTAGTTGTAAGTTCAAAATTTAACTATAACGGGAAATGAAAAAATATGTTTCGAATAGCAATTGATAGAGATATATAGCTAATTGGTTGGCAGTACCATATTCATTTAGAAAAATGTTTCGGAGGAGACATAATGTCTTAAGACATAATGAGGTTAAAGTAATAATTTTATTTTACATTTAATTTTAAATTAAATTTAAATTTTGTATATATACTTTGGTGTCCTGCATTTATATATGGAAGTAGTATTAATTAAGATCTTGATAAGGCTAATTTGATTATTTGTAAAATATAGAGTTTTTAACTAAATTTACTGTATCAAGAAAAATTAAATTATATTTCAAAATATAAATAACTTTAAATTATTATTTTTTTTCAACATTGTTAATGCTAGTATTGACCATAATTAATATTTACTTTTCTTTATTAAATATTGAAATTTTACTATATCATGTAGCAACAAATTTGGAGTATGCAATTTTGATTTTAAAATTATTTGAGATGCAGTTTTGATTTTAATACTAATTGAGTACGTAATTTTGATTTTAAAAATTTTAAACTTTTAATATTAATTCTTTACATTTCATTTTTACTATTATTTATGGAATTACAACTCAACAAAAAAAATCACATGTTCTTAAGTAATACTCCTATATTTAACATTTTAAAGCTATATATTTAAAATCTTCTCATTTTCTTATATTAAAATTACTAACTAAAAAAGGATATTATTAATGGAGCTTACAATTCTTAATTTTCTTAATTCTTAATATAATTAGTTGATGTACGATATATTAAATAATCTAAAATGAGAAAATTTGATTCATCCAATTATTTTCGTATTAAAAAATACAATAATTTTTTTATTTTTGAAACATTATAAAGTTAATTTTCTAAGCATAATTTTATAGAGTCGAAGTCTAACTAGTACTTTTCAATCAAAATATAAAAAGAATATTGCATGTGATAAAAGTTAAGAAAATTAATACAAAAATACAAAAGATAACGCAAATAAATGATTCACCCTAATAACTACTACTACTTTTAATCGTGCAATTCAAATTTGAATAAGAAATTTAACAAAAAAAATAAAATAAATCGGTTATGAAAGTATAACATAAAAAAAGAAAATAACTCATAATTAAATTACCAACTGATTAGATAAAAATTTATTTGAAAAAATAATAATATATGAAGTTATCAAATTATTTTAGTATTAAATAATAATTTAGTATGCATTATAGTAACTAATTTATAATCTAAATTCATGATTTTTAAATAAATAATATAGTATAAAATTAACATGAAAAAAATGATATGTAAACATATAAAAAGTTTCAAGCATGATTGTAGCTTATCTCTAATCAAATCAATAAATATGCATTTAGATAAAGATATTTAATTTCATTTAATACTCCTTAATTAGATTTGTATCCATTTAATATGATATTGGGTAAAGTAGTCATTATAAAAAATATATCTATGTCAAAATGACTAAGGGTATTATGGCTTGGAGACATTATGTCTCTAAATCACTACTCATTAATTTATTGTCCGACATTTTATCATTAATTTGATCATCAATCGAAGAAACAATGACCTAAGATGTAGTTAATTAAACCATTTCATATGCATAATTTAAAGGTTAATTACTAAAATTTTACTGCGCTTTTTACACATTAGAAAATGTTTATATAACAAGTTGAACAATTTAAATGTCAAATATACAAAATGATATTTCCCCCCTCTCAAAGTCTATTTCTTTTACAAACTCTTTAGTTTTGAAATAGTTGGTTTAGGGTTAGGGATATGAAATAGCCTCATCGTATATCTTTACTCCCAAGTCAAAATATATTGAGGAATAGAACCAATTAACGAGAGATTCAACATAAAAAATGATTTCTAGGATCTTCATACAAAATCAATCATTATCGAAGGAGTCTTATATTTAAAAAACGGTTGTCACTAATGATTGCATCATAATTTGTATACATTACCAATAAAACCATTCAACTAAATATAGAAAATAAAGACAGAGATACACAAATCATAAATGTGAAGAAAAACAACCTCTAATAGCAACTTACATAACAATCAATTCACCCCACAGTCGTTGCCAGAAAGGTCAAATTCGATCAACATTTTATTCCTTATTTCAAATATAAAGAAAATTACAATTCTATAATATAATAAGTAATAATCTAAAGAGAAAAAAAAAACAATACAAAATGCTGTAATTTAATTTGCCAAATTCAACTTAATTTGACAAATGCAACCCAAATTGTTGATTCATTGTGAGGGGCACCTTTCTATTTATTAAACGATAGCCAAACTAATCACCCAACCTCAATCTTATTAGGCTGTGATTAGTTGCCCCCTCTTCTAATTAAGGTACCCATCACAGTGAATCACGAAATTACTATAAAATTATTATGCATCATCATCATCCTATTCACAAAGTAGGAATTAATTATCCTAATCAATCAATATCCGTTTTTCCCAATTTTGTCCATAATTAGGGTTAAATCCCTAGGATGCACATTTACCTTTAGCCCCTCCTTCATGAACAGCGTCAGAGACATCTTCTGCTCCACTTTGTGCCCCTTCGCCACCACCAGGCGGTGCCGGAGCAGCAGCGCCGCCGCGATCGACTTCATCTGCAGATACGCCAGATCCTTCCCCAGGCATATCCTCGGCCCCGCATTAAACGCCACGAATTTGAACTGATCCTTCGCTTCGAACTTCTTCTCATCCTCCGATAACCACCTCTCCGGCTTGAATTCGAGGCAATCTTCTCCCCAAATGAACTTCATCCTCGCCGACGAGTAGATCGAGTATGTGATGTTCGATCCCGCCGGCACGAATGTCCCGTCCGGCAACACATCGTCGGCGATCACATGCTTCGAGTCCTGCGGAACCGATGGATAGAGCCTCAGCGTCTCCGACAGCGCCGCCTTGAGGTACACCAGCCGATCTACCTCCTCGAACACCAGCGGATCGGCGAGCCAGTTGGCAATTTCGCCGCCGCGAGACTCCTTGAGGACGGAGCAGAGCTCGATTAGGATCTTCTCCTCCGCCGCCGGATTGAGCGTGAGCAGCCAGAAGAACCAGCTAAGCGCCACCGACGAAGTGTCGCGGCCGGCGAGGATGAAATTGAGGGCAACTTGTTGCAGAAATTTATCGCTGTATGTTTCCCTCTTTTTCATAAACCGCGATAGCAAGTCGTCGTGCTGGGCCCCGCTCTCCTGCTGCTGACTCAGCTCGAGCTTACGTGTATTAATCACATTGGTCAAGTAACTGTCCACGTGTCTCAGGCTCTGGCTCAAGCTCAGCTCCATCCCGAGCCGGAGCCATTTCTTAAACTTCCAAATAAACTCGGGTAGGATGAACCGGTGCAGTGACGCCTCCGTGGCATTGTCGAAGGCGGAGGCGAAGCTGTTTTCGGGGAGGTCCGGAGCCAGGGTCTGAGGATCCTTCCCAAAAGCCAAGCCGCATATGTTGTCAAAAGTGAGCCGAAGCAGGAGGTCCTGGAGATCGACCGGCTTGCCCTGGAGCTGAGCCGATTCGAGAATCGGGCAGAAGCGGTTCTTGATAGCCCGGCTGACCCAGCGCGCCATGGCTTGCCTCAGCGTGCGGGTGGTGAATTCCAGTGCGGCGGTCTTACGCTGGAACAGCCACGTGTCTCCATCTGAGTTGAAGATGCCCTCGCCGAGCAGGTCGTGGAACACAGCCTGCCAGGTGGGGCCCTTGGGGTAATTGTCGAACCTAACCTTCAAAATGTGCTCTAGGTTTTTGGGGTCGCACGTGACCGTCACGAGCCCTTGCTTCCGAGCCAGGAACGGGAGGGCGAAAATGCAGGTTTGGTAGGTTCCGCCGCAGGCTCGGAGGTTATCGGCGATCCACTCGTGGATGCGGCCATTGTTCTGGATCAGGCCCGGGAGACTGCCTAAAACGGGCCACAGCCGCGGCCCCTTGGGCCCTTTTAAAGAGCGCGTGGTCGATCTGAACCACACGAGATAAGCTAACACCAACGCTACTATCATCATGGCCGTTGATAAATCCATTACCGGGCCCACCAGCATACCATAAACTCCCATTTCTCCTATAAAAATAAAAACACGAAAAGACGAAATGCAACCTGCAAATGTATCAAGTAGCAGCTAAGTTGGAGTTAGAGTGTGAAACATGGGTTTAGTATAAAAATGTGTGATGGTATATATGTGAAAGAATAGGGGAAAAACCCTAGAAAAAGCAAAGGCAAAGGTAAGAGTAGAGAATTTAGAGGTAGAAGAAAGGGGGGGTTGTGAGTGACAGTGGTGAAGAAATAAAGTGATTTATAGAGAAATAAAGTAGCGGCATTAAATATGGGGGTCGAGCTCGAGATGTTCTTGCAATTTCACAACACCCATAACATTAAATGGTAGCAGAGGTCGTTGAGCAGGATTAAATTTCGTGTTTTCTTTTGTAATAATTTATTTTGACAAAAATTATGGATTGTTGCTCACCTAATTTGGCAGGAAGTAAGCTCCTCTTTAATTTCACGCATTCAATGAGAGCTAAAAAGTTAATGAGATTAGTTGAGAAACGGTGCATATATAATACTACACCACACATGTATACAAAGATAGAGAGAGAGACAATCCAGTTGTGAAGAACATGAAAACTAAAATGTACACTACTAAGATATATTAACCAATAATGTCATAAGTTGCAAAAAATTCGTGATTAAGTTATACTTATTTTGTTCTTTCAAGTAATTACATCTACATGAACTTCAGTTTTTCTATCTTGCACGATTGTCAATTTTCAACGAATTAATGCATCATGGAAAGTTATGACAAATTAATTTCACCGTGACTATATATATGCATTGTTTAGTACATTAGCAGTTTAGTCATATAGACATTTCAAACGTTCACACGGTTAATATTTGTAGACGATTAATAATTATGTGAAAATAAGAAGTAAAACCATTAAAATTCGTACTTAGAAGTAGATTTTTAGTGCATGTATGCAAAACTATAATTGGATCAAAGTTGTTTTAGATACAATGACTGTTATTTTTATTTGGTACGTAATTAATGTGATATTAAGTATGTTGTAAACATGTAGGTTAAGAATGTGTAAACATACCTGTCAATTTTACGATTTTGTGTAAACATATCAATCAATTGATAAACGATCGTATAATTTGCTTAGATTGACGTGTGAAAGCTAGGTTAGGTTAAGAATGTAATGGTAATTGGATTATTTAAATTAGTAACGTGATTTGAATTTGGTGTACAATAAATTTCGACTTTTAACAGCATTGAATTAAATCCACATGCTCGGTTTCTTCAATTGAAAATTGTGGTTTGGAAAATCCGAACATGCTTTGCTTTAATTTACATAAATGTTTATATATGGTTGGGTGTGAGTTGGGAGTTTTATTGTTAAGAGACTTATATTCTGTTGGGAAATTTTGTTTTTTATTAGACGGTTATTTTAATCTATACTATATCGGTGGATAAAAGTCAACGCGGTTGTGAGTGGAAAATGGCAAAAAATTAAAAAGGGTGTAATTATTTATCAGTTTTATTACCTTATTCAGTCGAAAGATAGTCCATAAATTAAAATGAGTTCAAAGAAATGCAGATATTTAATGAGAGACTTAATATGGCGACCTCAAACATTGAATATATTTCTGTAATTATAATTGATACAAAATATTTATGCATGTTTAGATCACTAAATTCATGTCCTGGCAAAACGTTTTTTTAGGCATGAGATTTAAGAAATTGATATCTAAAATGTTAAGTGGAGATAGTAAATATACAAAGAACAAGTAGAGGAGTATTATTTTTTTCCTAAAAGATGAAATAACTCAGTTATAGTGGTTTCCATCCTAAAAAGGAAAGTAACTCGTTTATGATGTAATAAATTGAGTACTTAGGGAGAAGAGAGCTAGGCAAGGAAGCATGATTTTGCTGAACTTTAGCTATCGTATGCACCATTAATTTGCATCATCTTACATGTGATAATGTAATCAAATACAAACTCTAAATATTGTACAAACTACAAACTATGATCTGTACCGTTGAAAAATGTTAACAGATGATGAAATAATAGCAACAGAAAAATATCAACACAATGTCAATGGTTGACACCTTGTTAACATTGTGTTGACACCAAAGTTTTAAAATTTTACACTGTATTGAAAAGTTTGAAATTTGTACTGAATTTTTATTTTATCACTATCCAATCCATGTGTATATAAAAAGGATGGGATAAAATCAAATTTGTTCCAAAATAAAAACTTAAAAGTTATTCAGTCCTAGCCAGCCAATAATATGATGCAGTAACAAAACAATTGATATCTTTGTCGTGTGAGATTCACTTTTTGACTTTTTTATCCCATTTGTGAGTGATTGATTATTCATTCCAGATATTAGAAAATGTTATTCATATCTTATGGAAGTTAAATCATTTTTGGCAATTCGGTCAAAAGATTGGATTATAAATTAAAATATACTACTTAACTCTAAGCAAATAGTACTACTAGTATGATGATGTAGAAAACACTGAGAAAGATACAATAAGTGCAGATTCTTGTGACTAAGAATATGAAATGCATGTTTAAAATCTTTTTATGACAAGTTTGATACACTTCGTTCCATAATAGGAATCATTTTTATTGTCCCATAATAAGAGTTATTTTTATTGTGAGTATGGAT
Source organism: Salvia hispanica (assembly GCF_023119035.1). Classification (NCBI taxonomy): domain Eukaryota; kingdom Viridiplantae; phylum Streptophyta; class Magnoliopsida; order Lamiales; family Lamiaceae; genus Salvia; species Salvia hispanica. Next base: position 49,063,327 of record NC_062967.1, read on the forward strand.
TTTAAGAAATATAAAGAATAGGAATTTATTTTTTTATATTGATTTTATAATAAAACATGAGTTGAGTGAGTTAGTGGAATGTGGGACCTATTTACCATTTATGATAAAAATGAAGTGCGACTCTTATTGTGCGACGGACCAAAATGACAAAGTGTGACTAGGGGTGGGTCGATATGATATATTGTATCGAAAACGTTGTATCGTGTATCGTATCGAAAATATTGATATGATAGAATTTCAATTCATATCGTTATCGTATCGAAAGTTTCGAAATATAGTTATCGTATTGAATACATGTATATCGAAAAATATAATTTCAAAATTGAAAAATAACACAAAAATTAAATGGATTTATATATAGTTATAATTTTAAATTTCAATATGTATAGAATTTCAATATGTTTCGATATATACGATATATATCGTGTATTCGATATAAAACGATATATCGAAAATATCGATATATATCGTATATTCGATATAAAACGATCGCGATATAGGGAAATTCATATCATTATCGTATCGAAAACTTACGATACTGTATCGTATCGTATCGAAAATTAAGATATATTGAAAATTCGATAATTTTTTGATATTTTTTCAATACGATGATATATCATTGTTTCGATATTTTTTCTCAACCCTAAGTGTGACTTTTATTGTGGGACGGAGAGAGTATCTTTTTGTCCGCGAAAGAGAAACATCTTCAGTTAATAATTACAGTAACAAGAGGCTACGGCAGTCTTTTAAAAAGCATGCTAGAAATCCAAGAAGAGTAAGTAATTAAAAGAAAATTAAGAATATACTACTATATTTCAAGCATCATTTATTATTTGACAATTTGATGCCCGTAAGAAGTATTCCTATAATTTATTTCATAAGATCTTATCATATTATTTCCGAACAATATTTATTTAATAAGATCTGATTATATTATTTCTGAACAATATGAAACTTGCTCCTAATATGCCCAAATACGTCTCATTTTTAGATCATTCTTAGTTTTTGACGTATAAGAATCTCACTTAAAATAGTTTCGGGTGGAGCCTAAATGAAAAAATGCATAGATATTTATGGTTTAAAAATGAAAAATTAGATGTGAAAAAAAAATGATGCATAAGAAAAAAGAAAAGAAATAAATGGGTGCATATAAATAAAAGCTTTGATTTTATGAATTTTACCGATTTTTATGAATTTTGTGAAATGGAAAATGCAAACAACATATATAAGTGTACATAGTATAATTTATATTAGTGCGCACGGACATATATTTCTTTGATTGAGTGGTTTTGAGTTTCCAGTTTGGGTATGAAAATCTCTATAAATTTGAGCTTGTCTTGTTGTACTTAATTTTTTAAATGTGCTTCACTTGTTCTGTATAGTTAACTAACAGATTATTAATGTAGATTAGTAGTAGTAATACACACCGAAGTGGTCTGTAAACACTATTTTGAATGCTAGCAAATAATTATTGTTAAAGTCTAGCAGCAGTAACCTACACCTTGTTTGACTGTATATACTAATCAATGTTACTAATTTTCACCTTTGTTTGACTGTATACCCTAATAAATGTAACTCATTTTCACCCTCCACTATACTGTATATATCAATCACCTAGCTGTTAATTCTGCCAATAATTCTTTTAGAAAATTACACCTTTTCAAAAATGTGGTAGCCTAAGTCAATAATTTCGAACAGGTACTGGGCTATTTCATTTGGATGGACTAAAGTACAAATTAGTTCACTTTTTTAAAATTATTATTATTTTATTTTATTTAAGTACTAATTAGTTCAGGTCTAGCTATTTTGTTTAATCGTTTTTAATTTATGGTTTTATCGATAATTGATCATATATAGTTTAAGATATTCAAGGCCTTGTTGGGCCACTCACTAAAGCCCATTTAACCAGAGCCATGAAAACGTGTCAAGACATCTACGGGCCGGGTCAGGGTGGCCCACAACCCCTGTCCGCGACATTACATTATAAATCAATATTTAAGGTGTTTAATTGCATATAAATACACAAAAAAAAAATTGTTTTTTTATAGTAATTACCTATTTATCAAATAATATATCAACTTTCATTTTTTTTTAATGTGACCCTAATTCAAATAAAGACCTCAATACTCATATGTGCACGCTTTAGATTGAATGTCATATGTGAACTAGCAATTAAGGTGGCACTTGGATAAATAAATACCATATAGAATTTGTGGTGAGAAATATGGGAATTGAATTTGTTTTTTTATCAGTTATGGGTAGAGAATAAATCGGATTGGTCAATTTGGTCTATCAAAAAAATTAATTGCAATAATAGGGGCATATGTAGGTGGAGGATAATTCATGAGCGGCAATTTACGGTTTATGAAGAAATTGTGGAGACTATATTACAAGTGCATATGGTGGGCCTCATTTCTCATGTGAAAAAACTTATCTCATAATAAAACTATGCCTCTTTCATACGCAAGAGTTGCTTTCAACAACTATACATACTTACATCATAGGGTTTTTTGCTTCACCAGAATGAATGCCTATTTATTACACTTTCAAATTTGACCTCGTCAATCAAACCCTTCCTAATCGATTCATAAAATATAAATTGTACTAGTTTCTTAATAAAATCATTTACCGTTATTAAATCATAAAAAAATTACGATATACTATATATTAAAGATCTCTTTAATGGATGAGACAACATCATAACTTGAAAGTTGAAACTCATAAGATTATGATATTTACTCATCCATTCCCTTGAAATGAGTGCTACTTCTCTTTCACTGTCTCTTAGCGACTCATCTTCTTATTTTTGTGGCTTTTCTTTTCTTCAGATGTTTTCGAACATAACTCAGAAAATAAGAAATATGATTCGGGATTTATCTAAAAAATTTTAATTAATCATAAAATCCAAAAATTAAATTGTACTATGTTCCAGTTTATGTACTTGGGTCATATATATTTGTAACAATTTTACACAATTTATATTTTATATGTATGTGTTGTTGATTATAATGCAAATTTCATACCAATGTTGTTGCAATCACCTCTAATACTATAGTCAATCATATTAATTCACATATTAATTCATAGAGGAAAATTATTGAAATATCAATGAGACGGACCACTAAAATAATTACCTCCAATCTATCATTTCTAAAGGCAAAAGATGATTATTTAATATCGAGAGTTCAAAGTATGCTACTACTATTACTAGGATAGTAGGATGTCTACTTATGCAATTATCACTCTAATTCGATCATTTCAGAATGAAAAAATATGCACGAACCGGTATAGCTTCCGGTTCATATATAAACTACTAGTGCTATAATACGGAAAATTACTAAAATTTAATGAATAATTTATAAAATTAATCAATTATTTAATAAGATTGTAAAAAGTTGTGCCTAATTAAACACGAATTATTAGCTATTGTAGATTAAAAAACTCAATTTTTATATACCAAAATTTTGAACCGTAATATATATAATGGTTCATGAATCATGGGTTAAAGAGATCAAATTCCAACTATGCACAATTGAAAATCTATTTTGAGAAATGTTTTAAAAATCTAAAACTCAGTCCAACAAACTGATTTTTCTGGTTGGAAGCGTTTCATCAACCGATTTTTCTGGTTAGTCCACCAGTTTTCAAAACACTGCTTTTATAATTTATTGAATACAATTCTGCCTCATTATCCCAAATCTTTGAATCGGTAGACAGTAAAAATAAGCTTAATCGCTTAAATATCTGATTTGGATCCTTAAATACATAAAGAATAAATAAATAAATAAATAAAATTCTTGTATTTTAGAGTTCATATATACTACTATATGCTAAACTAAACATTACCAAAATTCATGTATTTGAGAAAATAATCTCCCCAAAAAACGGAAGGAGAGTAAATACATTACACAACGCTACAACACAAAATTATCTCCCAAAAAAAAAGAAAAGTAACGTTCAATAATTTTGATGATCGAATATGAGCTCTCGAATGTTGAAAAGTAACGTTCCATAATATTGGCTAGTCGAATCTAATTTAATGAGTGGGGGGACTGAGCTACATCAGTCCAAATTATGTGTACAAATCAAATTTACCAAATACTCCCTCCATATAGTGAAAGTAGAAATAGTGGATTATGGGGTCCATGTCCTAAAATTAAAAAATTCTAAAGATTCTATTTCTAAGGAGCGGCCAAAAATGGAAATAATTGTTATTTTTAAAAAAAATGGAGGGAATAAGCAGACTAAAGTAAAAAATTTTAATAAAATCTATATAAAGTAGTAGTCCTATAATCTAGGCCATGGCAACTAGTATGAACCCCCCCGTTTGAAAATCTAATGTAGGGAATCATCGTTTACTAAACAAATAATCCACTCTTAATTTTATAATAGTGTCTCATACTTTTGTTATAGTCATATAATATCAATTATTTTGTTAAAATTCATGTTATCCACACTGTGATATATAATTGTGTTGCATGTGGTATATATAATTAAGATGATGTCTTATGCGCTTATTATCATTAACGTGAAATGTAATGTAAAACATAGGATAGAATCAATCAACAAACATAGAATAGAATTAATCAACAATCATGAAATGGAAGTATATATATGAAACAAATCAACAACACAGATAGTGTAACGCGATGTATAGGAAAAAGAAATTTGTTTATAAATAGAGACTTTTATGGAACAGAGAAATACACAAATTAATATTTTATTACATTTACGAAATAAAAGAAAGAAAACATTGATTACAAATAAAAAAATTTCAAAATTATATTGAATGAATTACTTACTATGTATTATGTATGTGTGGACCAGATTAAATTATTTCTTTTTCTAAAGCAATCTCGCTATGCTTCTCTAATCCACTTTGTTTAATTTATTTATTGATTTGTGATTTCTGAAACGTTGGAAGCTGAACTTTGAGCTTAGTAGTGACAATCGTCAATATTCGAATTATGTCTATTTGAAATTATAAACATTCTTCACTTTTTGGACGGACTTTGCTGTAGGTTACATCTTAAGAAGAAACCTCATTCCGTCACTCTTGGTTAAATTTGAATTGTGAAGGTCGCTCTAACGATTTCAGAAGACTCTAAATTCAAATCAATGCATAACATTAGAACTGATAATATATAGTATTCTTTAAAACAAACAGGATTTAGACCATAATAATTTCAATGAAGTGCATTTGAAGATAACAAAGGGATGAATAAGTGAAGTTCAAAATGTGTTGATTGCATATCACATAAATCAACCGAAGTCAAATAATTCAAGTCTCCAGCCAATAACCTGAATACTAGTAGTAAGTAAAAACATTGGTTTGTTGGTAAGCACAACGTCCAGCTGAAGCTGTTGTGCATCATAAACGTTGTGGACCAGGAATTTTTAAAATATCAAGGATATAAAATCTGTAGACTCCATCACTCCCACTTAACACATAGGGAAAGCGAAGCCGAAGAAAACGAGGATGACGATTTGGAGGATAATAGTTGGAAGATGATGTGAGGCGAGTGAAGTCAGCCAAAGACAAGGCAGAGGCCGTGCTCGGAACTCAGATCGAGCTGCTGAAGAGAGAGACAACTGCATCGAAGTGCTCAACAGAAACCTCAACGCGTGGAAGGTGAAGCATGACATGTTGGCACGAGCTGCATCTGCAGCACGTCCACCTCATTGTTAGCGTGGAGGAGGATCTACGCTCGAGAGTCATGGAGCTTGAGGAAGCAAGAGGCGATTCTCCAAGGAGCGGAGGAGAAACGGGAGGCTATAAGGCAACTCTGCTTCTCAATCGCAGCGGATATCACCAGCTCCAAGAGGCTGTCACCGGACAACACCGGTTGGCCGTGACAGTGCGTTGACGCTTACATCGTTCTTGCTATGATGTTTGAGAGTACTGCTGCTTTTTTATCAGACTATTTCCACAGCTCGTTCAAGAAAGTTCAAATCTAAAATCCTCCCTGCATTGATTGTATAGCTTATTTTTCGATTTATTTTAAAACAATATACATACATATAAATCAGAAACCCATCTAAACTCAACAGATTTTCTACAAATCTATCAATTTTTTATACAATTAAATCAATATAGAATTGGACACAGCTCTATTCATCCAATCCTATTTACAAAATCTCCTAAAATCTCAAAATCCATAATCAAAATTGATCCTATTACACAACTAGTTCCGTTTGATCACATTTCAAGAAACATTTGCTTACCAACTCCCTCCAAAACACCAACCACATTCATAATCGAATGCTCGTTTAATTCAGATTTCTTCTCCAAAAACATCCAAATTGCATCTGCAACGAAGATGTATGTTTTACCTACCGTGTGTCTTCCTCTTCTTCTTTGACTTTCTATTTCCACCGTTTTGCTTCCCTTTGTGCATATCCACACCATGCTTCCGTTTCTTGCTGCTGCTCTGTTCCTGCTGGTTATCTTCAGGCTCATCATCATCGTCATCTTCATCGGGACTGTCACTCAACAGAGCATCTTCATCAGAGCTTAGAACCAAGTCCTCAACAATATCTTCATCCAAAGCCATATCTTCTGTGTGCTTAGTAGTACTACTCTTCTTGTTGACACTTTTCTGTTGCCTAATACACCAAACGAATATATTATACATCCTTCTTTTCCTTCATTTGAGAGAGAGAGAGAGAGAGAGAAATGTACTTGGAATAGTGATCAGAGAGCATAGCACTGGCATTTTCTTCCATGTCAGAATCATCATGCTCATCATCGTCACTTGATATCTTGCTCCCGAATTTTGGATGATTCATCTCCAATGAGCACACTGGCCAAAAATTTCATCTCTCAGCATAGATACAAAAACCTCGAGATTCAGTAGAATAACACAATAAAAGGTAGGAGTATATGTGATTAACCTGGATTCAGTCAAAGCGCCGCTCCTTTCCTGGGCTCTCTGGCGTAGTGTGGCAGCATACTGGGACAGGGGGCTCGTGCCTGAGTTTTTCAGGTCCTGGTAAAATTGGTGGAAAACAAGAAAACAGATAAACGAGATGAACATAGACTAATAGCCTATACAAAATGTTTCAGTTAATTAAATTACATATCAGCAAAACATAAATTAACAGGCTAAGCAACAATTTGCAGTCGAGGATTAGCATGTGGGCAACAAATCGAGGATGCAACTTAGATCAAACAACAGGAAAATCTTTTGTAGGAAGGAAATGGGAGACCGCATAAGTTCAAACCTCAAGGAAAGATTCTGCCACAGTGTCATTTGGCAAGAGTGCAACTGTCGTTCGCTTCTTATTCACAAAATCGGAATTCGCATCAATCTGTGGCAGATGGCAGCACAGAGATTAGTCTGCGTAATTTCTACAACTATTCGTGTAGCCAAAGGAAGGACGACTGTTTATGTTTTCTAGGAGACATCATAAAGTTCAAAACTTATTTAATATTTGAAAATGCAAAATGGAAGAAGTGGTCTCAAGGGACGTATGACAAACCTGGCGAGTGAGGCGCCTAATTTCTTTACGAAACCTATCAACCTTCGTGGACTTAGTGAAGTTTCGCAACCGGACACCAGGAATGAAAGACAATTCCAAGAACGCAATAGAGTAACTCCACTGAGCAAGATGCTCGGTGAGTTCCTCAACCACAGAGAAAACACAGGCCTCCTGAAAGGCCCGGGTCTTCAAGGTGGATTTGCTAACCTGTTGCAGACAAATCCAGATTTCTCATTAAAGGCTGTATCACATCACGAAATATGGATGATAACCATTTTTATTACCTTTAGTATCGAGTTAAAATCAACAGCTTTGCCTACTCCCCCTGTAGGAGGTTTACGCAATTCTTTAAACTCTAGCGAGTCCAGCAGAAGTAGAGATACAGGAATAAATGAACCCGTTGATGCACTGATCCGGTTGAGCATTCTTACACAACGCAATCTAAGTGGGACATAACAAGCTGAGGGAACTAAACGAGCTACCGCAGTTATGATCTGTGTCAACGGATATGCAAGTGGTTTCAAATCAGCTTCGTTGCTGTATGCACAAACAACTCCAGTCCATAGCTCCAGGCAATTTATAAACTTCCACTGATAAACCTTTCGAAAAATTTCCTGCAAGAGTGAATGATAGTTTCTGTGATCTGTGACAGGATGAAGAAAAACATAATTCATGTTCCCAACACCATACCTTATTTGAAGAACTGGAACGTGCTTCTTTCCCCTTCTCTTTCTTGGAAGGCTCATCCTTCCCTTTACTCTTATTTTTCTTTTTCGTTGGAGAAAAGAGTGCTTCCTTTAGTATCATTACTAACTGCCGAATGTAAACAAAAGCATGCTGATACGCAGCTGGAACGTCCACCCGAAGAAGTTCAGCAAAGCAATTACCAAGAAATTGGATATGCTGCAATTTTGTCGAATTAACAAAGTGACAATTTAAGACATAGGCTTTATACATTCCTTTGATGCAATCTTCCAGACAGTCAGAGCCGAGGGTATGCAATAGTCTCTAAGAAACAAAAAGGAGACAACCGGCAGTGCACCACTACCAGTACCCCAGAAATGAAGCGCAACCTTAATGTACTTCCTCAAAAGAGCAGGAAAAGCAGCCAAAAATACAGACGAGTATCTCAGGCGCCTTAACATGAATGCAATCATTTCATTATCGGTCATTTGGTTCAACGTATGCAGAGCATTTCCAAGATACGACTTCACCAAAAGATTGTATTTCTTCCATCGCTTTGTAGCCATAAGTTCCTTAACCATCTCGTCCTTTCCCCCGGAGGATGGGAATTTCAAGATATCTCGAAGAATCCCATCCATTCCATTCAAGACAAACAGCATTATCTTATTGAAAACACTGCTCGACATGGTGCTAAACTTTGCTGCAGGGTCGTCACCACTATCATCGCCATAATGGCAAGCACTCCGGAAAGCTTTCAGAATTGAGCGAACAGCAGCTAATTTTGACTCGGAACGGATTGCTTCGATCCAAGAATCAACCATTGCACTAGTTATCACATTTGTCGAAGGCTCTTCCTCCATTGCAGATTCAGGATCACTATACTCCGCAACGTCGTCATCAACTTCCTCTTCATCATCTTCATCTTCTGCATCAGTTTGAATATTATCCTAAAACAATCAAAACACAATCGTTCCAATTAGCAATTTCATCAAATAATCACATATCAGAAAGGAGCAGAATTTCCTCACTCACGTCCAAATCCTCTTCATCGAAATCCAAAAGCTCCTTGTCATGTTCTTTCAAAAATTCATAGAATTCAGGATCCTGCATGCAGTAAACCATCACAAAATTAAACCCTATCACATCATATAACTAAGATATGCAACGAATTTCAAAACATTCATCAAATTAACCAAATTTTAATCAAAATATAAAAGAGGGGAAATGAGGGGACCTTCTCTTGAAGTTTTTTCAAGGTTCCAATGTGTTCTTTAGCTTCTTCCTTCACCATTTTCACGCCGTTTTTCACCTCACTTTTCACTGTCAGCTTCTTAGCTGTGCAGGTGAGGCAGGGCGGGCGGTGGAAGAGCGGCGAGACAGGTCGGGCGGTGGTGGGCGTGGGTGAGACAGGCTGATGCAAGGCAAGTTCCGACGGTTGAGAGAGAAATAGGAAGAAGGCGTGTGAGAAAGAGGGAGATGGCGAGAGTTTGGAAGAAGGCGGGAGATTGGAAGCAGCCTAGGGTTTCTAGGGAATTTTAATTTATGTAGAATATTAGTATTTGGAATTGAAATTTTATTTATTATTGCATGCTTCTTCTCTGAATTAATTGACAAGTTAAATTATAACATAAATATGTATTTTTTTTTTTAATTTTCACCCTATATTTACACGATTAAAGTATTTAATATATTTTAATTAGTCTTCAATTAATCAAATAATACTAATAAGTTTATAGAATAAAATATGGAATTAATGAAATAAAAAATATTTAAAATTAAATCTAAACTCATAAAGTTTGTATAGCTTTTTATAATATAAAGGGCCGTGTATATTGTCACATTATTCAAGACAAACAAGATATATAAAATGTTATCGTTATTTTAAGTGATAGTTTACTTTACGTACATATGAAATAAGAAATTTGTCTTTTTCAATATTAAAAATGCATATAGTATTTGCATATCAAGTTATGCTAAGCTCTATATATAATATATTTAAAATAAATATATTTTGAAATACTAACATCTTAGTAATACGCACTAATTAATTAAATTATAGTAATACTTACTACTATAATTTTTACTTTTGAAGGTATATTTGATCATACTTCCGTTAATCTTCTAAATATATCATACTATAATGAATTATTTTATAAATATTATAGTTATTATTTTTTTAAAAAAGCTTAGAATTAATTTATGTCAACAAACCATACTATCCTTAAAAAACTACGAAACAAAAGTGTTTGTATTAAAAATGATATTGCCCTCGTCCAGACAAAATTGTAAATGACACGGGTTTTAATGTGTAATTAATAAGGTAATAGAGAGGAAGGGAAAATATGGTGGAAGTAGTGTTAGCGGATTGTGGGATCCACATTTAGAATGATCACTTTAATTGGGCAAGTGAAAGATAGTCATACACATTAAATTAATCATGTGGAAGCCCAAATTTCTAACATCACTTTCACATGTTGGATTGTATTTGAGGAAACGTGTCTTCGGTCATGAGCAACTATATGTTGTTGTATCAAGAGTTACAAGTCGTGAAGGACTGAAAATTTTAGTTTGTGAGATGAAGTTGATAGCAATGGTCTTTCCACTATTAATTAGGGGCAGGTACGGTATATATTACCAAAACCACCAATACTTTTACCTTACCAAAATTTTCGGTATGGCAAAATTGCGTACCGATATCGTACCTCATTTTCGGTATACCGAACCAAAATTCGGTACATCGTACTTTATGTTGTTGTATCAAGAGTTACAAGTCGTGAAGGACTGAAAATTTTAGTTTGTGAAGATGAAGTTGATAGCAATGGTCTTTCCACTATTAATTAGGGGCAGGTACGGTATATATTACCAAAACCACCAATACCTTTACCTTACCAAAATTTTCGGTATGACGAAATTGTGTACCGATACCGTACCTCATTTTCGGTATACCGAACCGAAATTCGGTACATCGTACTTTTTGCGGTATACCTGACTTTCAACATTAATTAAAATAGATAATTTGAGTTTTTAGAATATTATTTATATTTGATAATTTAAAAATATAAATTATATTTTATAAATAATTATATTTATATTTTACGGTATATACCGAATTTCGGTATGCAGCGGTATACCACGGTATATGAAAATTCATATTGTTACCTTGCCGAAATCTTTTGGTAAGGTGTCATACCGTACTGTACTGAAAATCACGGTATACCAAAAGTTCAGTATTTTTTCGGTACGATAAGAACGGTATTTCGGTATATCAATATTTTTCCCCAACCCTACTGTTAATATTGTTACAAAGAAGTGTTTCAAAACTTATGAAATATTTTTTCGGAGTTTGCTTATTGGTTTTGTTTCTGTTGTTTAAAGTCGTTGTTTTTGGTCTCCAATGCTTATGAACTTATTATTTGTTGCAAATATTTGTTTTATGATTAATTTTGTTTGTTGTTTGTGTATACAAATATTTTTAACCTTGAACCATGATCCTTATATTGTCATACTATTTTTTCTAAAATAAATTTCAATTTATGTTTATACTTCAAAAATTTATTAGTTCGTGCATAGCACGGGTGCTAATATTATTTTTTAGGAAATAATGAAACTTTAGCTTTGCTAATTCTGGTGAATGCACCGCAATTAAATCAAGGGAAAATGACTACGACGACGACGCTTGAGTCTTTATCTGTGTTTTTTTCTAGGTTTTTATTTATGTTTTTTTGGTTGGTTATTTTTTGTATTTTTTTTAAATGTAGGTTTTTTTAATGAAGTATGTTTTCTATAATTTATTTGTTGTGAATTTATTCGTGTTAACCATTTTATCGCATTTTAGTTGAGTGAAACAATTAAAATTGTAATATACAAATATTAATGATGTGGAAATGAAATAGAAAGTGGGATACACCTTTGATAGGCCCTTCCATTGCAAGGGAATAGGCCCTTACAAAATGTGGGATAAAATGATGGTGTGGAAATAATAAAAAAGAAGGGTCGTCTAAGAGCATCTCCAAGGGAAAGAGTAAATGGAGAGGTAAAACAGAAATAACTATCATATTTACCTCTTCTTGATAAAATTTCATTCTCCAATGGAAAAGGTATTTGGGGAGGTATTGTACCTTCTTTCATTTTGAGATGATATCTTTACCTCTTCTTGGGAAAATGTAAAATGTTACTACCTCTGTCCCTGAAAGTTTGACACAGTTTACCATTTCGGTTCGTCCCTGAAAATTTGACACACTTCACTTTTTACCATTTTTGGTAGTGGACCTCATATTCCACTAACTCATTCTTACTCATATTTTATTATAAAACTAATACTTTAAAAGTAGGACCCACATCCCATCAACTTTTTGAACTCACTTTTCATTACATTTCTTAAAACTCGTATCGAGTCAAAGTGTGCCAATATTTGGTGGATGGAGGTAGTAGTTATTTTTGTTTGCCTTCTTAATTTACCTTCTTCTCTTTGAGTCCATTACTTTTAAAAAATGTATAATTACCTTTTTGAGAAGGTAAATGAGAAATATATTTTCTCAACTCACCTTTTCCCCTTGAATATGCTTTAAGAGGGCCCTTTCCATAGTGAAAGCTCAGATGAATGATAAATTGTCATTGAAAATGACGATGAAATGAAACAAAACTCATTTAATAAGAAGTTTCTCTTCTGACTAATAAATTGTAAATTTGAATTATCTACTGTATGTATCTCCAATTCAGTAGGGGTGGACCGTGGATGCACCATATATGTGAGTCAGTGAGTGTACATGTAAGTCAACAAACTCTCGACAAGATGCGGAGCTACAAGCATTGTCCACCGGTTTGGACATGGTGGGAGATAGAGAACAGAGAGTTTGGATTGAGATGAGTGACCCCGAAATTATATCGTTGCTTTGCGATAAGATATCCCACATTCCAAAGAAAGGTAACAAAGTGGCAATTTGCTTTGCACAGCAGGGGTGCATGGAGGCCGAGTTGGTGATACTCGATCAGAACACGGCTACGCCTTTGGTTAAGGCCTTAATCCGCATGGATCAACTGGGGCTTCCTAACTTCCAGTTCTATTGAATATATTGATTGCTTCTCTTTTCTTTTTGCATGCACATACATACATGGGAAGAGAATAGAATGGTATCCTCCCTTGTAGGGTAGCTGACACCAAGATACTCTTTTTTGGTTTGATGGCTGCCCGTTTGTTTCGCAAGTCCGCTTTGGACGGTGCATGTACTGTAACCTTCTTGTTTGATGATATATAGGGATGAGGGACCCACGAACCCTCCACCTTGATGGTGTTTTTTTTTAAAAAAAAAGGAAGAAAAGAAAAAAAAAGTTTTTGCTAAAATCACTAATAAATATAAAATGCATTTTGAATATGGTATTACTAAGGTTAAGGTTTTAATTGCTGTCAAATAAAAAAGAACATTAAATTGATAAACTTTGAAAAAAACAGTTCATTTTGAAGGAAAAATATGAATCTTAAAGCCATAAACAGCATAAAGACATGCTCAATCTGTTTGGTCTTGGGCTGGGTTAGGCCATCTAAATTTTCCATAATAGTCATTGGACTGCTAGACTTCCTTTATCTAGTTCTTGATTCTTCAAATAATCTGGTTATTTTCTTTACTTTGTTTTTTTCTCAAAACTCAATTTTGTGGATTGATCGTAAACTCACAAGTTATATAATCCGAATATGATAACATCAGCAAATTATATGCTCCACTTTTAGAGAGGGGAGAGAGGGTTGCAAAGAGGAGAGGCCACAACAAAATGATCATAACCAATTCTTTGAATTATGATTTATGCCAAAAGCAACTGCCTTTACAGATAAATGCTGCTGCTTTTCCGTTGATTACACCTCATTTTATCAGAAAAATACTCAAAAATCAAATCTTGTAAACTGCTGATTCAAAAATACTGGTATTTTCATGTTTATAGTAACAAATGAATTGAACCATTCTGTAATAAGTAACAATGTACACATTTCCAAACTCAGTAACTCTTAACAGAATTCCAAACCTCAACACACTGCTCATCTTTCCTGGTGAGAAACATTTTGTTCCCTCCAAAACACAAGTTCCCAATCCTCTTCCCTCCCAAATCCTTCACTCTCCCCATCAAATTCTTCCTGAAAACCCTCCCATCGCCCTCTGTTTTCCTCGAATCAATCAGCACTTGAGACCACAGTTGCATATCACCTCCCTTGCTGCAGAACACTTGGCTCCCATGGCTCTCCACCTTGCATCCTAACCCTTCCTTCTTCCCATTCACCGCCTTCCTCCCATCACCGAGGCAGAGCCACGGCTCCTCCTCACCCCCCAACTTCCTCAAATCCGCCATGAACACTTCCCCTGTGCTCACACCGACTTTGAACATCGACGAAAGCACATCCGAAGCTGTAACATCCGCGAAGCAATCGAGTTTTTCCTTCACTTCCCAAGCTACATTGCCTGACCTGATGTCCCACAACCTGATGTTACCCGAGACTCCAGAAGGTCCACTGTGAGAGCCAGATGCCATCAGCAGATTATGGCTCGATATCCACTGCAATTTAGTGGCAGGAATGGCGGAATCGAGATCAGCACCGAAGATTTCGTAATGGCCGATGGTGGCAACTGGTCGGAGATCATCACCGCGACTGTACACCATGATGCAATTGGAATTTCTCCTGCTTGATTCGAAGCTAGTGAATAAATGCTCATCTGATGCGCCAATTGCTTGCACGGTTGAGCCTGACCTAGTCACATTCTCCCAATTTAGGGTTTCTGTGACTGTACCTTTATCGAGATCGAGAATCTGCAGGCCGGAGAAATCGGTGGCGCCGGCGGCAGCCAGGGCGGGGGAGAGCGCTAGCAGCGAGTCGACGGCCATGAATTGGGTGAGAATTGTGGATTTCCGCCGCAGCGACCAATCGAAGGAGGTGATTTTGCTGCCGTGGGCGACGTGGAGGGAGCCGTAGGGCGTGGTGGCGATCGCTGAGGGCGAATCGCGGCCGTTGAGCGGGAGAATTAGGGATTTCTCGAGGTTGAAGGCGTCGAACTGGTTAGGGTTTGATTGGGAGGTGATAAGGAGATCCTCGATGCCGTAGAAGCGGGACTCGAAGATCAAGTCCTGCATATCGAAGGATTTGGCCTTGGAGGGGAGGTTTCCGGTGCGGAGGAGAGAGAGGAAGAGGGAGAAGAGCTCGGGGTCCCTGTCGATGAAGGGGACGGCGGCGCTGGAGTCCGAAATGATCTTAGAGAAGAAGGATTTGGAGCCGACTGAAGATAGAGTTTGTTTGGTCGTCTGGAAAAGCTGGCCGCCAACATCGATTGTCACAACGTTTGAACTGAAATTGGAATCGTGGTGAACTCCGTTCTTGGATCCTTCAAATCGCGGCATGATTCTCTGTTTCCTTTTTTCAGAAAATTTGCAGAAAGTGGAAAAGCTCCAGCAAGAATATTTGATAACTTGGAGAGTTTAAAAAGGATGATTGTGGATTGAGAAAACGGGAGGAATCTAGGAACCGATTTCTGGAAAAAGGAAAAGTTTGATTGTGGAATAAAGTTAAAAATAAGAAAAAAATTGTGAAGTGGAATTGAGGAAGAAAAGTATGGCAGCCTGGTTTTGTAGAGGGTAGAGTCGTTGAAACAAATCACAAATGAGAACATCTAGAAGGTCAGCAATGGGTTCGGTCAACGAAGCTAAGATAACGAAGGGTCGTAGCAACACAATTGATTCTCTATATATTATATTTAATCAAATGTAACATGAGTTTAATAATAATATTAAATTAAAAAATAGCAGTCACAATTGGACCGTTATTTTTGGCAGATCGAGTTTTGCTGTCAAGTTTCAATTTTTACTGATATTTGGGTGTGTTGATTTCCATTTCATCGAATCTTTTTCCCGAAAGAGTAATGATTGGTAAGTTAATTCATATGAATCTCACTTACAAATGGAGTACAAAAAAATTCAGGGTCAAAGACTTGAACAGGAAAGACCAATTTCTTTAGTCATCACGCAAGATGACAATTTATAGGCAATAACAGTTGAAAATTGAAGTGTATTTGAATTTTATTAGTAAATCTAATCTCTGATTTGAAACTATTCTTGTTTGGTTCGAATGAGAATGTAGGTCTGTGTTCAACATTAATTCTTATTATTAATATTGGAATACTTTATTTCAAAGTTAAGAAACTGTATTTTTTTTTAGTTTATGTAAATCATCCAACTTTGAAACAGTATAAGATTAGTTGTTCGTGTTAATTATTTACTACTACTAATTTACTACTATTACATTTAATTTAATTATCTCAGCTGATAAACGTTTTTGGTTTAATCAATAAATTTGAGTTTAGAATCATTTAGTGTGCGTGTAATTATGCAACTCTACAAAATTGTTAGTCTCAAAAGTTAATGGATCGGAGCTTATACTTTATAGTAGTACGACACTGAATATTTATAAAAAAAAATCCATGATACCAACCCTAGGGAAAATGTTCAATCACTTGCTTGAAGAATATGTATAGAATAATAGAACAAAATATCAAATATAGCAATCGTAAAAAGAGGTCTCATCTTTATTTCATTGCTGTAGTCATTCTTCTTTTTACATTTAATTTTATTCCCATATCAGCCACCACTATATATGCCTTTTGGCCTTTTAAGGTGAAATGAGTTCAAAACTTTTTATATTCAAAAAGTTCCTCCTAATGTACATTGTATGTTTATCATGACAAGGTGAGGCAGAAAATAGTAAAAAGAACAGTAATTCTCAAACAAGAATATTAAAGTTCTTATAATACTTCCTTCCTCTTCTCACAATCAGTGTTTTAAAAACCGGACTGGACCGGCCGGTTCGACCGGTCGGACCGCGAATCGGTGCATAGTCCGGTCCGGTTTGCACTATAAAACCAGTAGCGCATCAAACCGCCATGAACCGTCGGAATCGGCAGGGAACCGGAAACCAGTTTTCAGATTATTAAAATTTTTGTAAAATTTGAGTTTGGTTGGAATTGAACTCTTGACCTATGAGTCAAGAGACCAACATCTCTACCACTCCACCACATGTAGTTGAATAAAATATTATGAGCATTAATTATTGTTATACATTAAACCTGTAATTTTTTGTCCACACAAATTAATAATTTGTGTTTAATTTTAACTTTTAAATAATTACTATTAGTTGTGATATGCTTAATATTAACTATCCCTCGCTAAATTTTACTTTTATTTGTATAATGTATATAAATAATAGATTTTACCTAAGATTTAATATTGTAGTATATATATTATTAACATAGTTTATTACTCCATATTTACTAAATAATACTCCAAACTTATTAATAATTCATATTTAATTTATGTATTAACTAATAATACTAATATAGTACTATATATTTATCCAAATCAACTAAAAATTCATGTTTATTTTTATATATTGTCTATAATATCATTTCACCACATAAACATTTTTGAATTAATATAAATTTTATTTATTTATATATGAAAAATATTGTACTTTTTTAGTTATTCTAATTAATAATTTATGTATTTAGTTATTATTTAAATTTTATCATTCACTTATTTTAAATGCTCTTCATATTTAATTTATATACAAAGTTTAATAGTATATGTTTTTGTTATATATTACTAATTATAATTTATCACTCATTAAATTTAATATACTTTGTAAGGATATATTTAATTATATATATTTTCAAGGTAAAACGGTTCGACCAGTGATTGAACCGGTCGGACCGGTTGAACCGTGAACCAATAGCCTCACCGGTTCACCGGCCGATCCGATTTTTAAAATATTGGTCACAATAAATAGCCTCATTTGTGATAGCCTCATTTGTGATGATAGGAGTTTTAATAAGAAATGTTTTTCAAATTTTATTTTGGTTCAATTTTTAATAAGTCTGGTTTATATGCTCTGTCGACAATATAGGGGTGCTTAATTGGTTGAACCGGGGAAAGGGGAAACAACATGAAAAGAAATTAGTAGAAAAATATTAGTCAAACTACTACGACTAGTTACACCAAACCTAATTAAAACAAAGAAATAAAGCTATTCATATTTATGTCGAATAGCAACAGCTGCATAATTGTTCAAAGAAAAAATGCAACAACTATACATACGTGTACAAGAAAATGTAAGGCGAGCTAAACTGAGACATGGGCAGTTCTGTCTCTATGAATAAACCCCCCTCTATGATCTCTATCTGCTATTGCTATGTTTTGGTGGTCAGAAAAACCAGTCTTGTATACATATTGGTTGAGTCGGTCCTAACGTATCATTCATTTCAATGTCGTTGCTGCTACCGAGCTCACCCTTGTCTGCATCATTGGGAAGAACGACCATTTCTTGTTATCACCTCCTCCCTCCTCCCCCACGAACCACTCCGACATGCTCGCTTCATCCACATTCTCGAAGTTGAACTCCTTGCTCGATCCTAGAGTGATTTGTTGGATATTTTAGTGTAATTGGATTAACTTGATTGATCAGTATTGTTATAATGATACATCATTTAAGTATGGAGGTGCGGAGTGCACGCTTATTTGAATTTATTATGTTAGGGGCGAAGCCCCTAAACAGATGAACGGGGGTCCGGGGGCAGCGCCCCCGGGCAGCGGGGTCCAAGGGGCGAGCTCCTGGCTGGGGTCGAGCTGAAATTTTTTATTTCCAACGAAGTTGTTGTATCAGAAATGCATCCGAAAATATAATTTCTGAAAATCGAAGGACTAATTTGCAATTTCGGAAACCTTTTGAAAATCAGTTATTTTCAGTTAATATTCCCAACGGATGCACTGTTTCGTCAACAGTTCCACCGGTTCGTCTTCTTCAAAATCTGATCAATTCTTCTGGTTCATGATCTCGAATAGATATATGAATGTTCTGCACTCTTTGAATTTTATCCGATCAAATAACTTTGGTAGAACCACCGAAATTGATTTGATCTGAAAGTGTTTTTCATGACTTTCAGATATCCGTTTTTCTGTTCTCTATATTGAATCTCCCTAACATGATTTTCCGCTTCTTCTGATGCCCTCTTAGATTAATAAATTGTGTTAAATTCAATAAGTGGAGATAAAAAAGTACGAGAGAATGAATAAAATAAAAGAGAGAATAAAGTAAGTTTGATTAGATATTTTTTTTTTGTTATTATTGGAAATGACTCAATTAAGTTGTGATACATCAAAAAGAATAAAACTAACTGTGCTGAGGCAAAGTTGGAAAGGAAGTATACATTAATATTCTTATAATTTTTCAAAGTACAATACTAGAGAAATAAATGTATACACCCCATTTGATAAGTGACGTGGAATATGCATGTTAGAGTTTGTATACTAGAGATCACCTATTGTGAAAGGTTGCAATGTCAGACCTCATATTTCTAAGCCTTATAGAAATAAGATGACATTGGTGTGGTACAACACTGAACGGATCTTAACGGCGAGACGTGTTTTTATGCTATCTACTGAAAGACGAGGTCTTGATATATATTTTATTTCTTCATCAATATATGTTTGCATTGAGCATACAATATTGATTATGCACTACTTTGACTTATCAAAATGTGTGGGTTTTTCGCAACCCAATAATCCTGATATATTGGGTAGTGGTGATTAATATCTAGCGGTGTTGGGATTACTATTATATTGAATTGTACGCGAGATGAGTCTCGTTTGATAATGTCCTCAAAAGGAGCTCGAAACAAGGTTTTATTATTCGAAACGTAGCTAGTTGAAATTTGATTACTCATATAAATAATAAATAATCGTTTCATGCTAAGTCAACTCTTGGAATTAATAACATGTTAATTAATTAAGTCCATAGCAAACATTAATTAATTAGTGGACATTTATATCTTAAGTGCGAGAAATGAACGACAACACGAAAATCCGGATTACTTGTAATTTCGGATTGGGATGGACAGGGTAATATTATTTTTGTGGTGACTGCTAATAATATTCCAATATAAGCTTGTATCAAATTGTAGGTTCAATTTAATTAGTACAAAGCTAAAGGGGTGAAGTCATATCCAAAATCTTTCATAGATTCCTGACTGAGCCCAATATGAACTTAATATAAATAGGAGAATAAATGAGACATAAAACACACTTATTTTTATAAAAAAAGTTTCATCCCCTTCCTATTCTATATAGGGGATGATTTTTTCCTATTTTCTACTCTGAGAGGGATTTCTGTCTTATTTATTCAAGTCCTAGTATTTCGGTGAGATCAACGCACACTGATATTAGAATACAGTTCAGGAACTAGTCAAGAGATCTGTGGTCTAATACTCACGCCTTCACATGGAAAAGTAGCGAGCCATCGTCGATTCTTTAGAATCAAGAAGGTATAATTCCTACTCCGTAGAAAAGCATGTTTTAGGTTTCAATTAATCCTAGAGCATGTTTTAATTCAAGTTATATGTATGATACATGTGATAATTACGCGAATAAGTTTTGTCTAAATAATCCACTGAATAGATCGAATCTATTATGGGATTTGTTTGTATGCGCTTCCGTTGTCAACCCCTTCAATGCACATATTAGTAAATGACCAGTATTTAGGACCAAGTTAGGATACGATTTGATTTTAATATCATGTGTTTTTGATACCCTAATTAATTCTTTTCTTACAAGCCCACTTTATTTGATATGAATGTTATGAAATCAAAATTAAATATGCAATGACTTATTTGACCATATACAAATCTACTTATTTGCTAAAATGTATTTAGCTATACCTCACTTGAATATGCTAAAAAAAACGAACATTACAATTCTCTCTCCATTTTTCCATCGTTATTTCTTGGCGGTTCTAAACTAAGCGGTGAAATACTACTTCATTCTTCTTTGAATGGTAAAAAAACATTATATTTATATAGAAAAACAAGCCATTATTAATTGTTCACAAACAAAGCTCTTTAAACCTGCGGTTGATTAAAGCTACAATCAGAGCTTTTCAAAAACCCATGAGCTAAAAAATTTGTTCCAAATCAATATTAATCAACATAAATCATCGGTGGAATTGTATTGGGGATATCATTACAAGTAGGCAACAAATTGAATTACTCAAAAAAATTTCATAATTAAAAAAAAAGAGAATGATTGATAACAATTAAGCACGTACCGAATGGAAATTTTGGTAGTGAACTTTTGATTTACTTATTCATGAGAATTGAAGGAAGAGTACGTTGTGGACGTCTAGAAGAGATTGACGCAGAGGCATGAAGGAGATTTTTTTTTTCTTTTCTATGTAAATAAATTGAGGCAGATTTATATCTCACCGAACGTGTGAGATACGTATTGGTGTGATTTTAGGAAAAATTTGCGGGCTCGAATGGGCCATAGAGAAAAAATACAGGCTCATATATTAGATATCAAATCGTATGATTTGAGCTAAGTTAATTATTCATGGATTTTAGACAATTAAATGTATGTAATTATTAGAGGCCCAATTTTAGAAAAGGGCTAATTTTCTACATTCAGCGAAGGCCCAACCCATATCATCCAATCCTCAGTCTTTCCTCTTCTCGCTCAAATTCCTCCCGCTTCTTCTTCTTCTTCTTCTTCTTCTTCTTTCATTTCCGGCGAATCTCAATTCCTCCCGAACAATCCTCCTCGCCGAACGCCACCTTCGCATCTCGCCTTCCTTATTTCGCGGCAGCTTCTCGCCGCCCGCCCGTCCTGCGCGTCTTCGTCGAGGTTTTCCCTTCTCTCTCTCTAAACCCTAAACCCAAATTTGTTTTTTATAGACAACTAAGCTAAATTTTGGATCCAAAGGCTAGTGTCTTAACTTCAAATTGTTCTTAGAATTGCAAATGCTCGTTTTTGTTGTTCGCAATTAGGCGTAATAGAGTTCTCAGTAAATTTTTTTAAAATGTCAGTAAATTACCGAGAGGAGTTGACATAGGAACTTTGGGGTGGAAAAATGAGATAGTATTGCTCTTGGCCGGAAAGTCGCTTAGTTGCATTTTCTTCCAACTCTTCAGTTTTTGTGTATGTAATAGATATAGATGTATAGATTTTGTGTGAGATAGCCTATGTTTCTAAATACTTCAAAGATAGATATTATTGGGGGTTGAGTTGTTCATTTTCTGCTTGCGTATGAAAAATAGTTATGAATCGCTTTCCAATTTCATCTACTGAGCTGCAAGCTTGCTACAATTGGCTGATTATTAGGATTGCATTTTGCAGTCTTATAGAGCTATGGATGATAATCTTTACGATGAGTTTGGAAACTATATTGGACCTGAAATCGATTCCGATCAGGAGAGTGATAGGGAGGAGGAAGAGGAGGAACTTCCTGACCGGACTGAGGATGAGGAGGCTATATCTGATGATGAACATGGCCCTGGAAAACCAAATGGGTGGCTAACAACGACTGAGGATGTTGATATGGATGGCCAAATTGTCCTAGCTGAGGACAAAAAATACTACCCAACTGCTGAGGAGGTCTATGGCGAAGAAGTTGAAACCTTAGTTATGGATGAAGATGAGCAGCCACTTGAACAGCCTATTATTAAGCCTGTGCGAAATCTCAAGTTTGAGTTGGGGGTTAAGGACTCAACTACCTATGTATCAACACAGTTCCTTTTGGGTCTCATGTCAAACCCTATGCTGGTGAGGAATGTTGCTTTAGTAGGCCACCTGCACTGTGGGAAGACGACTTTCATGGACATGTTGGTCGAGCAGACGCATCACATATCAACCTTTGATCAGAACAGCGAGAAACATATGCGATATACTGATACGAGAATTGATGAGCAGGAGAGGAGGATATCCATCAAGGCGGTGCCAATGTCACTTGTTCTAGAGGATAGCAATTCGAAATCATATCTTTGCAATGTTATGGATACTCCTGGTCATGTTAACTTTTCTGACGAGATGACAGCTGCTCTGAGGCTTGCTGATGGTGCGGTGTTAATTGTTGATGCTGGAGAAGGAGTTCTGGTAAACTTATCTTATTTATTTTAGGTGTGTGTGTTTTCAAACTTTGGATTCCACCTCCATCTATGTGTATTTAGTTTCTCATTTTTTAATAGGTAAACACAGAAAGGGCAATACGCCACGCAATCCAAGACCGCATCCCCATTGTAGTTGTGATAAACAAGGTGATATCTTAAACCCAGTGGTGAAGTTTTGTAAAGTTGGTACTATCTCTGATTATTTCACTTAATACTGCCTGGAAGGTTTTTTCTTTGACATGTCTGACTTATATATTCTCAGGTTGACAGATTAATAACTGAGCTCAAGTTGCCTCCAAAGGACGCGTACCACAAACTAAGGCACACAATTGAAGTCATCAACAACCACATTATGGCTGCATCTTCAACTGCTGGAAATGTTCAAGTTATTGATCCTGCTCTTGGAAATGTTTGTTTCGCAAGTTCCAGTGCAGGATGGTCGTTTACCTTGCAATCATTTGCTAAGCTATATGTTAAACTCCACGGTGTTCCATTTGATGCTAACAAATTTGCCTCTTGCCTTTGGGGTGATTATTACTATGAACCTGATACCAGAAGTTTTAAGAAGAAACCACCTGTAAGTGGAGCAGAACGGTCCTTTGTTCAGTTTGTGCTTGAACCTCTTTATAAATTATATAGTCAAGTGATTGGAGAACATAAAAAGAGTGTAGAGGCTACACTCTCTGAACTCGGAGTGACTTTGAGTAATGCAGCTTATCGCTTGAATGTTAGGCCACTGTTAAGATTGGCGTGTAGCTCTGTTTTTGGTAGTGCCACAGGGTTTACAGACATGCTGGTTCAACACATCCCATCTGCAAAAGATGCTGCACAGCGGAAGGTTGAGCACATCTATACTGGTCCTAAGGACTCCCCAATTTATGAGGCCATGGAAAACTGTGATGCATCGGGTCCTCTAATGGTTAATATTACCAAACTGTATCCAAAATCAGATTGCAGCGTCTTTGATGCCTTCGGCAGGGTCTACAGTGGAGAAATTATGGCTGGCCAGACGGTACGTGTACTGGGAGAAGGGTATTCTCCCGATGATGAAGAAGACATGACAGTGAAAGAAGTGACCAAATTATGGGTCTACCAAGCTCGTTATAGGATTCCTATTAGCAAAGCCCCTCCTGGTTCTTGGGTTTTAATTGAAGGTGTGGATGCTTCCATTATGAAGACTGCCACACTTTGCAACTTGGAATATAATGAAGACGTGTATATATTTAGACCCCTTCAGTTCAACACTCTTCCTGTGGTGAAAACTGCTACAGAGCCATTGAATCCAAGTGAGCTGCCTAAAATGGTGGAGGGTCTTAGGAAGATCAGCAAAAGCTACCCATTAGCTATCACAAAGGTTGAAGAATCTGGGGAGCATACAATTTTGGGCACTGGAGAGTTGTACTTGGATTCCATAATGAAGGACCTCAGGGAGCTTTATTCAGAAGTGGAAGTAAAGGTTTGTATCTCTTTCATCGTTCTACTTTTACAGATTATGTTATGTTTGAGGGTTTCAAGCTTTCTAACTTGCTTTGACTGTGTCAAAAGGTGGCAGATCCCGTCGTCTCATTTTGTGAAACAGTTGTGGAATCCTCTTCAATGAAATGCTTTGCTGAAACTCCAAACAAAAAAAATAAAATTACAATGGTAAGCATTTATTTTAATTTAGAAACTCACTATCTAAAATTTTACTTATTTATATCTCTCGTCATTATTTCAATTTCTAGATTGCTGAGCCACTGGAGAGAGGACTTGCAGAGGACATTGAAAATGGCACTGTAAGCATTGACTGGCCAAGGAAAAAGCTTGGCGACTTCTTCCAGACAAAGTATGACTGGGATTTGCTAGCTGCGCGGTCTATTTGGGCATTTGGTCCTGAGAAGCAGGTAAGTAATGCGTCCAGAAAATGTGTTTAGCCAACCATATTAGCACCATTTCAGACTTCATTGTGTTCTTTTAATTCCTTGATCTAGGTGTTCCTTTGAAATTTTTGTTCTTACTTAAAATCATGACATATTTACATTAACAGGGGCCTAATATTTTGTTGGATGATACACTGTCTAGTGAAGTTGACAAGAGTTTGCTTAGTGCAGTTAAAGATTCTATTGTGCAAGGGTAAGTTTTTCTGGTGGCTTTTCTTTTGTAATTTACATGTGTTCTTGTTGCACTAATGTACGTCGGACAGGTTTCAGTGGGGAGCTCGAGAAGGCCCTCTATGCGACGAGCCAATCAGAAATGTTAAATTTAAAATAGTGGATGCCAAGATTGCTCCTGAGCCACTGAACCGTCAATCCGGCCAAATCATTCCAACTGCTCGACGCGTGGCTTATTCGGCTTTCCTTATGGCTACACCTAGGCTCATGGAACCAGTGTATTATGTGGAGGTAATATTTTTCTCTTACCCTTTGCTGTGTTACGGAAACCTAAGTCAAACCAAGATTAGCATTGTTTGGTTGGTTATGTATTAAACCCTGTTGCGACTTTTTTCTCTCTCTTTATCACTGTATCCTAATGGGTATTATTTTCAGATACAAACTCCAATAGACTGTGTTTCTGCAATATACACAGTTTTATCGCGTAGGCGTGGTCACGTCACTGCTGACGTTCCACAGCCAGGGACCCCAGCCTACATTGTTAAGGTTTGAGGCTCTTATTTCAAGTAGCCAGGTGTCTTAGTGATATTCATCATTTTTTTACCATAACTTCCATTGTTAAAATTTGTAGGCATTTTTACCGGTGATAGAGTCGTTTGGATTTGAGACAGACTTGAGGTATCATACTCAAGGGCAGGCATTTTGCGTATCCGTATTTGATCACTGGGCTATCGTCCCTGGAGATCCGTTGGATAAAAGTATAGTTCTACGTCCGTTGGAGCCAGCCCCGATTCAACATTTAGCTCGTGAATTTATGGTGAAGACGAGGCGCCGCAAGGTACAGTATCTTTCCTCATTTTCGACTTAATTACGGCTTGAAATTCACAGGGTTAAATGTGTTGATTTGAGTGTGAATATATTTCTGAAGTAATTTTATTCCTTAAATATTTGTATGGATTTCCACAGGGAATGTCGGAAGATGTGAGCATTAATAAATTCTTCGATGAGGCTATGGTTGTTGAACTGGCTCAGCAGGCTGCCGATCTTCATCAACAAATGATCTGAACTTTTCATTTGTTTGACTCGATATCGCGGTTTTGGTAGATGCTACACTTTGTTAACTACGTATATTTTGTTGTAATACTTCAAATTCTACGATTTTAATGAGTTCATGTGTGCTTAGTCAAGCAAACATCGACCCAAATTAATGACTTTAAAAGGATTTAAACCTCAATGGTTTTTCGACTTTTACCTCAATTTAAACCTCTAGGGTTTTGTACCACAAGTATCCCTCATCATATAGCACCCTTGTTATACTTCCTCCGTCCTTAAAAAAAAGACAAACTTAACACAAGTTTTAATGTGCAATTGATAAATTAAAAGAGATAAAAAAGTTTGTCTGCTAATTGGTATCCCAGTTTGCCATTTTATTCTATCCGTTGTTAGGAGTAATGGTTCATTTTTATTATAAATAGTAAGTAAATTTTTTGATTCCACTAATTCATTGTAGTCATATTTTATTACTCGTATAAAACTAGTATCGTACCTTTTGTTGACCCTTTGTTGTTAGTAGGGAACCTTGTTGAGATATGCAACTATGAACATTACTATAAGGAGAGTATGTAGGAATCTTCTCCTTTTTTTTTCTTTGATTACTTCATTTAGTTTTGCAAGAGGACTAATATTTATTAATCAAATTGTTGAACAATTAAAACTTAAAAGAAATCTTGGAAGTGATGAACTCAATTTTTTGCTTATTTTACCTATAGACATATGAGTATTTAATTTCAATATTGTACATTTGTACTACGCCACTACTACTTTAATGATTATGGCTAGACTCCACTAAATAGGAGTAGTACCTATGCAAATTTTTAAGTACGTTATTGTGCCAGAATCGTGACATAGTATTCGACAGTAGCCGATCGAATAAAGAGTGTTTCATCAATCGTATATTTGGGCAGTGTGCTGATTTGGGGAACTTAAAAAATAATTACTCTTCGAACAATTTATGCCGTTTTATGTTTTGTTTACTCCACTGATTAAAAACACAACACGATAGCAGACTATTCGGGCTCATTCTTTTATGAGGGTCAGGACCCACTGGCAGCGAACTAATTAGTACAAGTAGTCTCGTGTTAATTGACGTCGTATGACTTGATACAAATTTTAAGAAATTTTGTGAAAATGGGTGAAAATAGTTAGTGCAGTGTGAATACTCTTTTAAGAGTAGGTAGTTTCATGGAATAATAAAATGTGAATAAAATGAATTAGTGGAATATAAATTATTTAGCAAATGTAATAGTAAATATAAGCATCTCAATTAATGAAAGATGGATGAAAAAAAAATCAATACTACTACTACCAATTAAAGGGGGACTAAGGTAATATAGCATAAAATAAATGGGTTCATTCTTTTTTATGCGGATTCACCGACAGTATATAATACTCCTACTTCATATTCATCTGGTTTGACTTTGGGGAATTGACACTAATAAAGTACTAGTTCAGTAGAAGAGTGATGATAAACAATCAAATCAACCAAAACAAGATTATATTAGTAATTTGGTGTATTAATTATATATTAAAGTAATAAATGTATCTAGTGGATAAGTTAAAGAAGACTTGATTAGCGTTCAACTTCATTTTCAATTTTTTTCTAATATTTAAATTGCTTCTTTATTGCTTTTTAAATTTGAATAAAAGTATACATTAATTAGGTTCTGAAAAAGTAAAAAATTTATATACAAATCATTAATATATGACCATAATATTATTCACGTTTCTTGTACTAGATATGCGCTCATATATTTTAATTAAATGCATAAATAAATCAGTTTTTTCTCAAAATAAACCAGCTTTTGATTGTACAAAATTTGGTCATATAGATTTACTGTTTTATTTTTGGAGAATACATCAAATCTTCTCTTTTTTTTTTTTCTCTCTCTCTTTAAATATGCCCATTCTTCCTTCTCCCCTTCCACTCTCTAAATCCACCCCTCATTTTTCGCTGTCTCCATTCTCTCTCAAAACCAAATACTCCCATTTCTTCTAAGTTCTTACAAACACTATTCAGTCACCAACGTCTATATTCTCGAGAATGAAACTATGCCCACATTTGTTGTCTCACTCCGATTTATTTCTTCAATGTATAACATATAGAATTGAACTCCCATTCACTCCAATTTCTAAGACTTTCTCCCGAATTCCCAAAGATGAGACTTCTCCCATATTCCCAAAGATGAAACAATCAAGCTTTCTCTCCATATTTGGACAAGAGGCGCTATTCTTCTATGGTTTTACTCCATTTTATTTCATTGTGCCATACAATTGCGTAAGAAATATTTATTTCATTATGCCATACAATTGCGTAAGAAATAATATCCCTTCATCCCACTTTAGAAATTCCGGTTGACCTTGACCTTTTTGGGTATCCCACATTAGGAGTCCCAGTTGAATTATTTCATAAATGATAGTAGGCCACACATCCCACTAACCATTTTCCACTCACATTTTATTATAAAACTAATATATAAAAGCAAGACCCACATTTCATTATCTCTTTTCACCCACTTTTTCTTTACTTTTCTTAAAACTTGTGCCGAACTCAAATAAGACTCCTAAAGTGGAATGAATGAAGTATTATATTGTCCGGCCTACCCTATAGCGTGCTTCTTAGGTTAATTTTTTCGGTGTCATATATACTGAAAGAGAAGGTTAGGAGTGTGTCGTATATATTCAAACTTCCCAGATCCAGAGAATCCACTAGACTAAAATAATATTTTTAAAGTTCACGAAACTAAAATGATATTTTGGTAAAGTTCGTGGACCTAAGATGTCCCCTCTTTTTATTATTTGCTACACTATCAATGCTATATCAATACATTTAATGAATAATTAAGAGGATATGTTATTTTATGTATGTAAATACAACTATATACGTTTTAAAATGTCAATGATACATGACCCTCTTGACAAAGAGACAAATAACCGATATTAATATTATAAATTTGAGAAAGTGAAAAGTTTTGTAGGGTTGACGAATCTACAATATTTTCCCACATCGTACAACAAATTATGTTATACCTCCAGGCAAAATAGTTTAAAAAATAAATTAGACAGAAAATAATAATAAAATGACGGTTTAACACTCACCGTGAATCAACAATCTTAATCTAGATGAGTTGTGAATTAGATTGTGTAATAACCTTTTTAGGGTCAACGATAACACCAATAATATCTGCAAAAATAGAAGTCCGGATAATGTTAATAATCAAACTATACATATATAAAAGGCCAGTTTTGGCCTATATTTTGAATATGTATAAATTTTTGGTATAAATTTAAATATTTATAAGTTTTGTAACTACCAATCATGTATAAATAAATTCTAGAGTAATTATTCTTGCCGTTATTTACCGTTACTCTCATGATTGTGTATAATAGGAAGAGAATTAGTAAGAATATACTGTTGTTTATATATCCTATTGACACATTATTAAAAATATAAAAGACATATAATTATTGGATTAAAAAATAAACACTGTTAGTAATGCTATTAGAAAAGAATTATATTAAATGTCATCTATTAATCTATATCTATCTATAAATATATAAGAAGAGTTTAAAAAGAAATAACAAAAATTCTATTATAATTTAATTTAAATATATAATAGTTTTTGGTATGACTTAAATGTAGTTAGTGCAAAATTGTAAAACATATATTGAAAAAGTAAACGGTTTTAAATATGATAAATTTCTTGAAATTGATGTCCTTTATTATTGTATCAATACTAATCTACTGTATATTTTAATAAATTTAATTGAGTCAACGTTAGAATTTATTATTTGATAGGAGATCAATGCTAATATCAATAGATTTAGTGGAGGATTAATTCTTATGATACGTTACATTATATTACTATATACTTTTAAAATATTAATGATACATAATCCATTTTAATAAACAACATAAAAGCAATATTAATGTTATAAGTTTAGGAAGTGAAAAGTTTAGATATTTGTACTATAAATATATGGTATTTGGTAACTAAAATTTCACTATTTCATTAATTTCTCCTTTATAGAAGATTCAGAGTTGATGCTTTTATTCTAATAATAGGAAAAAAACTTTACACCATGCCATGATTCTTTGCCTTGATCAACCTTAATCTTCTATAAAAGAAATGAACTGTCTAACCTTTGATCTTCTTTAAAAAGAACTAAGCGATAAAGAAAAAGGGATGAAATGTATGTGGTGAAGGGAGTCGCAACGATCGCAAGGATGCTAGGTGGCGATAGCATTTCCGGCGGACAGAGATGGGAAAAGTTTTCATCAATGAAGAAGAATAAAGAAAAGAGGGATGTTGCTTATGTTCCATTTATGTTATTGGAATAGGTAATGAATTTTCGAAATATAAAGAAATGGAGTAGTATATATGTAATGTTAAAAACAGTTTTTAATTTGGGCTTGATTGTAGGGGTATATTCCTGTTTTAATTGAAAATTTATATGTGTGATGTTGGAAGCGATTTTTTATGGTTAAATTTTAGAGATATTTTTTTATGTAAGGGCCAAAATTGGTCCTGAACATATGCCCATTTTATGATTTTGGTCATAGACTTTATCTTTTGAATTTTTTGGTCTTGTACATTTCAAATCGGATCACAATTGGTCATCCGTTAACAATTCCGTTAATATTTAACGGTCAACATGTTTAATCTCATTTTTTTACCAAATTAAACGGTTAATTATAATTTTTTTACTCTCTAATTATATTTATTTATTCTAAATAAAATAATCTATCAATATCTAAAGTGGCAGTTATGGAGATATTCACAAAAATGCCAATTAATTTATTTAGCACATGTTTTATGTTATCAACATAATCTTAAAACCAAGAAAAGAGATACAACTTCACACGCTTAAGTCAATTTTTAATTCCAAGCGAGTTTTTCTGCATTAAAAAAAAGAGTCAATATTTTACAGGCTGCAGCTGGTTTTCTCACTCTTCTCTTTCTTCATTTGCAATTGAAGGCTGCAGCTGGTCTATAAATAATATCGAGCTTTGTGCTAAGCAGTAGAGATAAACATGTTCTAAGCAAACATCTATAAATACCACCCACTATTGAGCTTATTGACAAAGCAACAATGTTTTCTCTCTTTTCCGTCTTCACTGATGCAGTTGAATCCCGACTCATCAGCACAAATACTAAACAATGTTTCCATCAATACAAAACACAAAAAGAAGAACAATGTTATGAAGACAAACCAAAGAAAATCATGTCGAATGAAGGAGAGTGAAGGAAAAAGGAAAAGATATGCGAGATCATATTGTTTGACATGAATAAGCAGCCGGTCATCCCAATCAACTGTGCGCTTGTTCCAATGTGTAAAAACGTTCATACATTATTTTTGTAACTCAAAAGATTAATTAGCGTTTTTGCTCAGGTAGAGAAAAAACTCTTATGGTCTTTCAACGTAGTTGATGATGAAGATAGCAGCGTTCAATGAAGAAAGCGATGTTATTACTAAAATTATTATTATTATCAATAGAGGCTAAGCCAATGAGTGTGTGGTTGCAGAGTATTGGATATATTAACCATTTAAGGTTTCCGTCATTTTCATATCTAAATGGAATGAAAATAAAATGGGTCGTGCATCGCACGGGATTTGACACTAGTAATAATAATAGTAATAATGTTAGGGTTTAGATTACAATGGTATCAAGCTTTTTTTTCTATGGCAAGATCACAATATTTGGAATATAATAATCATACAAAAAGTGCATACATTCATATGAATGCATTATTATTGGTAAAGAGTAATAATCATATTTGAAAAAAATTCTTCTTTTATCCTAATAATAATCATACAAAAAAATGCATAGATTTATATGAATACAGTACTATTTGGTAAAGAGTAATAACCATACCAGAAAAAAAATTCTTCTTTTTTTCATAGTATTCGTAATGCAACGGGAGAAAGTGAGAAAGTGAATTATAAGCTAGCCAATACTATAAAATAAGTATATGATAAAAAAGTATACATCGAATTGATGATATTATAGCAACATAATAGCCTTAGATTTACGTTGAAAATTGATTTATATATATACTTATTACTAACTTTTACGTTACAACATTAACAGTGAATGCCATTTTTATTACTTTTAAATGGGTCATGCATGAAGAGCCGTATAGGAATGCCATTTAAATTCAATTTATATTTTTTATATTGTATCGAATGTAAACGTATGAATGGGCATCACTATTGATTTGATTCATGGCACTCAAATTATTAATTTAAATATTGACTTTTTTAATGCAAGCTATTACTCCCTCCCTCCGTTTGCAAATAGATTTTTTCCGTTTTAGTCCGTCTGCGAATAGGAGTTCCGGTTCACTTTTATCATAAATGATAATAGGGTCTCACCTTCACGTAACTCATTACACTCCTATTTTATTTAAAACTAATATATACAAGTGAACCCCTATTCCACTAACTTTTTTTCTACCCATTTTTCTTAGCATTTCTTAAAATTAGTGTCGTCAATGAATGAGACTTCTAATGGCGGACGGAGGGGGAGTACTAATTAACCTATTATACTCATGTATTTCACCCGAATTACTAATTAACGGTCAATTTTTCATGATGGGCAGTTACAATATTAAATAGATGAATTATATACGACTTATTATGCTTTAATTATATAGTGGGGTGGATGATATAATTGTACTAAAATTTATAAATATTCAAAAGAAGGTCAAAACTCGTCTTTTATAGATGTATAGATTAATACTCCATCCGTCTCATTCTAATTGGAGCATTTCTATTCCAGCACGAAATTTATGTAGTGTTATTTTATGAGTTAAATAGAGATAGTAAAGTAAGAGAAAGAGACAAAGCAAATAGTCATTCCAAAAATAAAAATGGTTCACTTTCCTTCATATTTCTTATTTCTTAAATATTGATCACACATTGTACTACATTTTGAAATTCACTTTCCTTCATATTTCTTAAAATTCGTGTTGAATTCAAAATGAGTCTCCAAATGTCGAACACAGGGAGTAAGGAAAAAATAGTGGAACTAGTGAATTGTAAGATCCAGAGTAAGAGAGGAAAAAATAGTGGAAGTAGTGAATTGTAGGATCCACCTTATTAGTTATATGTAATAGGTTAAAAGCTTTCCATATTTAGACGTGGTCTAATTTTGGAAAACAACCCAAAATAGTAAAACTAATCTATTTTTATGAAATACTCACTCTGTCCCACAAGAATAATTAGTTATGCACTCTTTTATTTTTAATTCGTCCCACAAGAATATACATTTTAATTTTGGAAACTCTTTTCTATATGAAGGTGAAACTCATACTCTACTAACCATCCTTTAATTACATTTTTTTCTATCTCTACCTTACTCATCAATTGTACATCCATAAAATATGGGACGGAAGTATAATATTAATTTTTCTTAGATACAACCATTTGTTTTGTGTCTTTTCTAGCATGGTATTTCACCCTTTGTAAAACACTTTAAATCGAAATCTATTGTTGGCCATTGGCAACCAATACTTAGTATAATTACATCATTTTATACTAATAAACTTGTTATTAAATGTAGTTGGTTTCCTTCCTGCATAGAAATATATCCATGGTGATGTTTTGCAAAAATTTAAGCACGCCGTTATAAGCATACATATATGAATAGTAAGATTTAATAAGAAAACAAGCCTTCATCATATAGGAATCCTGTTATCGTCACTGTGAATCCAAGTAGAACATTGAATCAGAAAACAGACAAGTTTTAAAATGGGCATCAAGCAGCTAAACTTTTGGATGCAATCTCAAACACGTTCTCCGACAGCCCGTTCGCAGATAGTATCATTTCCAGTTGAGCCTGCCGGAATCAACAAGCAGTCAAATTTTAGTATAAGGCCAAAGGAGAACCAGAAATTCGAACATCTAAAATCGCGTTAGGCCACACTACCTTAGCAAGATTTTGCCTAGTTTCATCGTAGCGCTTCCACCTGGAGAAGGCTGATACCATTCTAGAAGCCACCTATTCAACGTGAAGCAAATTTTATGATAATCGTTGGAAGAGATCGACAAGGCACATGAAAGTTAATACATGATCAGTTTTGGGAGGAAAAGTTCGTCTTGAGCATACCTGAGGATTTATTTTGTCGAGCTGTACCACCAATTCTCCCAAAAATTTGTAGCCGGACCCATCTTTAGCGTGGAAGTTGACCGGTGATCCACAGAATCCTCCAATCAGTGAGTACACCTATTTGCAATTATATATATATTGTTATTGAAAGAAATGTGTTAGCTTTTTAAGAATGAAACTGTCGCGTGCTAAAGAAATAAACTTGGATTTCACTGACCTTGTTGGGATTACGCAAGTCAAAAGCGGGGTGGTCCAGCAGTTTACGAACATTTTCAACATTCCCGGGTACATTTGACATGGCTTGGAGGGCAAACCACTTATTTATGACCTGGAAACAGAAAAGATAACCACTTAACATTCGTAGATATCCTAAAAACTTAATGTTCGTAGCTGTCAGCGATTTCTAAGGTGCATTAAGTTTTTTATATCCATTTTGTCTTGTGTGTAGTCTCTTCCGTTTATAGCAAATAAAAATATAGACAAGCAAATCAAAGATTGTATCGGATGGCAAACATACCAAGTACTCATGTTGCCACTTGTTATAGAAATCAGCCAAAACATCATCCCGCACTTTACCGGGAATCTGATCAAGGGCTACCAGTGCTGCAAACTGTTCGGTCAAATTTGTAGCAGTTTTATATTCGTGCAAAGCAAGCTCCGTTATTTCTGCATCTTCAAGTGAGCCAAGATATGCTGCAGTAAAATAGTAGACATATTAGTAATCAACAAAGACAAAAGAGAAAAAGAAATAATGCAGCTGGCGTTAAGACAAGGCGAAAAAAGGCTCACCAAGGGCAGTATTTTTGAGAGCACGCCTCGACAGGTTTTGATGGTCAAACTCATAATTCACCGAGCTCCTATTGTTTTTCACCTGTAAAAGAATATGAAGTTATTCCATAAAAATATCAAGAAAGTAAAAGAAAATAATGAAAATGATCCACGCTTGTATATTATAATTAGATGCGTCCAAAATAACTGCATACTGTGATAAGTAGCTCATTTTTCAACTCAGAAGCAAGCTGCTTTCTGATGAAAGATCGAACAGCGTGGACGGCATCGGGGTCGGCAACTGCCATCATGTCCATGATTTCTCCTTCACCAGGCAGAGTTATTGCCTTTGCGATGAATTCCTGAATAGACATTAACAGAAAAATCAGTAAATTCACCTTTGATTCCCCAATCAACTGCAAGATATATTTCAAACACACCTTATCCAAGCTCGGGTCACAGAGTATGCTTTTGACTCCGTTTAGGAATTGTTGGTTAAGAACAAGCGGTTTGTTTTGTTGATAATCTGATACCAAGGTGAGCATCAATTTCCTCGCCAGCACCTGTCCCGCCTCCCAACTAAGGAAGCATGAGAGATGTCATATATTCTGCCAATACTTAAAAGGTAGTAATACACGTTCAATCTTTCTTGATAACATACCGGTTGAACTCATCGGAATCGTTAGCAAGAAGAAAGTAGAGATCAGCATCAGTGAGATCAGAATCCATGCGAACGGGAGCACTGTAACCCCTTAGAATAGATGGTACAGGGCGTTCTGGGATGTCATTGAACACAAATACTTCCTCTTTCTGCACGGAAAAGACAACTACTAGGTCAGTAAGAATATTGAAGAAGGATAAACAGTAACTTCATCAGCAAATCCTATATTAAACATTAGATATTAAAAGACGCAATAATAATGCGGATATGTTGCAATGTGAAGACACTAGTTAATCCACTGGCCTTAATGCTGTTTGACAAAACAATCCCAAACATCATAAGAATCATTCGTAGTAATTTTGACACATATCTAATAAATACATACTCAATAAGAGTTTTGTAATTTGTACGATTCCTACTAACCTTTGTGACTCTGAGGACCGTAGTGTGAGCTGGTTGACCGCTGTTTGAAATACTCTCCAACATCCCGTCATGGTAAACTGAGGATAGAGGAATGTCCTTGCCATCGGATCCAAGCAGGCCCAAGGCCACGGGAATAAACATGGGTTCTTTAACAGGTTGACCCGGGGTTGGGGGGACCTCTTGACTGCAGGGTAATCATGTTAGGTCACACATCCAGTAGTAAGAAATAAATTTCCAGCGCAAATCATGAGAATAGATCATACCTAAACTTGAGAGAATAAGTTTTTGCCTCAGCATTATAGTTGGAAACAACGTTGAGACGAGGAGTCCCAGCTTGGGAGTACCTGAAATATTCAGTTTGAAGAACTTAACCACCAGAAATTAGTAATTATTGAAATTGCATCAGCTCCCTTGTGACATACCATAGCAAGAAATTGGAAAAATCAGCACCATTTGCATCTCTCATAGCGGCAAAGAAATCTTCACACGTCACAGCTTGTCCATCATGCCTCTTGAAATATAGATCCATACCCTAAAGATAAAGAGAAACTCCAGTTCTGTTATCTGTATAAAAGATGAGAAGTGGAAAGAAAATTAACTTATTGTTATAAGCCAAGCATCAGGGTTTAACCAACCTTTCTAAATCCTTGAGCTCCCAACAAGGTTTTGTACATCCTAACCACTTCTGCTCCCTAAAACAGAAATATGAGATAAGTTATGAATAAGATAGCAACAGTCTAGTCCTCTGAAAGCCAATGTTCATAAAAGCACATGGAATTCGAGTATTAACACCACTCCTTAGCCAAGAACAAACTCGTCAACAAGGGAAAAAACCAACCTTCTCGTATACCTGTCAGTTAAGAAATCAAGAAAAAACAAAGTCAGTACTTTATACAATTTCAGAAAAAATTTAGAGGGAAACAAGGGACAGGTGATAAAAATTGCTCTAGGCATACCGTGACTGCAAATTATCGAGTAAGGCCACCAATCAGATCCATAGCATCAGTAAAGCAACAGCCAAAATAATACCAAAAAAAAAAAAAACAGAGATCATAAAAAAGTGAATAATATAAAATGAAACGACATGCCAAGGAAACTTCTATTATCAAATAATGGAAACAAAGCAGTCACCTGTGTAGAAGTTATCCATCTGCCCATAAAATAAAAAGGGAAAATGTATATTAGCTTAATTTCCAAATAAATGGGGCTTGCAGTCTAGCACAACCTTCACAGATACAAATTATTAAATGCGAAAGTTTCAGTGACAGATGAGGACAAAGAGAGAATTTAACCTTAATATACGAGTGGGGACGCACGGGATGAGCCATGGGCCCAGCATCCTGGAAAATTAAGATAATGGATTGTGAATACAAGGTAAGAATAGTCGAACTGAAAACTGTCGTGATGCATGCCACTGCATTAATACTAAATGAGAAACAATTGGACAAGATTGCTCCCCGCACCTGCGGGAACTGATACGAGCGAAGCTTTGAAACATCAGCTATCCGTTTTACTGGACGGCTTCCCATATCAGATGAAAATTCCTGCAAGCGAGAGTCAGTGAAAACAAATATTTATGTAAATGATACCAACATAATGGTAATTTCCTTTCCAGCTAGTATGTAGCCCACCTGATCCCGGAACACAGTGAGACCTTCCTTTAAACTAAGCTGGAACCAATCTCGGCACGTCACTCTGAAATTTACGTTAATATCAATTTGAGTTTTGACTTACATGCCAATTTAGCACAACATAAGGCCACAATAAAAAGTACACGGAGAATAAGAAAATAAATAAGTATAATACAAACACAATAGGAAACATATGCTTACCGGTTTCCTGTCCAGTTGTGAAAATACTGCAAATGCAGGCACATGATCAATACAACTTCAAACAGGAGGAAAGAGAAAAGAGAACTTAATCCAAAAAAAAAGCTCAATCAACTACTCATGCAAAGATGACACACCTCATGCCCAATCACACCCAATATGGCGGCATAATCGGCATCTGTGGCAGTTTCGGGAGATGCCAAGACAAGTTTGGAGTTAAAGATCTGCCCAAAGAATATTACAATTTAGAACTATAAACAATCTTAAATAATCAAATAATGTCATAACATTATACATACATTCAAACTCTTATTTTCCATAGCACCCCTGTCAATCAGCACAACAAATCAGATTTAGTAATATGAAAAAATATACTAGTAGATATCTGAAGGATGAAAAATCCAGCAACAAAAATATGAACTAACATATTAAAATCTGGAACAGCTACAACATTAAAGAGGTCCAGGTCATATTCAAGCCCAAAAACCTATATAGAAGAAAAGGAACAATATTAAATTCTAAAGTTATTTGAGCCAATTAAAAACACCAAAAACACTACACTAAGATGAGATGTTTACATCTTCATCCCATTTCATAGCTGCTTTCAATGAATACATGGCATGAGCTGTCTTTGGTAGATCTTGTGCAGGGGTCCAGATTCTGAGTGACACCTTTCGGCCAGAACGAGTTATGAATGTATCATCTCTGCTTTCCAACTGTCCTGCAACTAATGCAAAAAGATAGCATGGTTTCACAAAAGGGTCCTCCCATACAGCAAAATGTCTCCCTCCCTGCATTAATGCATCTTGAGCTTCAGATGAAATAGTTTGTAAGAATTTCCAATCACAAGGAAGAAAAAAATTACCTCCAAATCTCCTTGCTCTATCAGGTTCCCATTGGACAATAAGACAGGGTACAATGACTTGTCACCCTCAATACGACAAGTGTACTTCGCCATGATATCAGGGCGATCCTAAAATTTTAGCCACAAATCAGATGGATGCTCAGGAAAAGATGAACAATCATCAAAGCTGCATAAGTATTAGATACAATACCTGATAGTACGTAATTTTGCGGAAACCTTCCGCCTCACACTGGGTGCAGAAGTTCCCTGATGATTTATAGAGCCCCTGCATCAAGTATAA
This sequence comes from Salvia hispanica, assembly GCF_023119035.1. Classification (NCBI taxonomy): domain Eukaryota; kingdom Viridiplantae; phylum Streptophyta; class Magnoliopsida; order Lamiales; family Lamiaceae; genus Salvia; species Salvia hispanica. The sequence continues at coordinate 49,102,538 of NC_062967.1, forward strand.
TTCATCAGAGTGGAATAGAAATCAAAGCAACTATACATCCCTGCAAGACATCAGTATAGTTGTTTTGTGGAACAAAATGATTAATATAAAGTCCAGGTACTAACCTCTAGAGATGTGTTCTTCTGTGGGCAAATTTCAGTGACAATCTCGAGAGTAAATTTACCACTTGGAGGAGAGGAAAGCGTCAGATGCCGTGAATCAACATGGAAATCATCTCCCTGAAACAAATAGAACTCATTGACAGGTGACAGATAAGCGAGACAAGGACCCGGAAATAAGTTACAGCAAATAATATGTAAGGTGGTTGGAAATATTTAAGCACTGAAAACTAAAATGGAATAAGGACGACCGTACACTATAGGCATGACCTAGGGAAATAAATGCTACTTTGCACAAAGGTTAGGAAATAAATATATCCACCATATACCTTCACATCCTCTCCATTCACCTTCAACACAATCAGTTTCAGATCTGCCCCATCCAAGACTAAAGGTGCTGAACAACCTGCAGGATCAAATGAAGATGCAACTTATATTTAAATGATTGTCAAGGACTCGGTAGAGACAGATTCTAGCACCAGAACTGAACATGAAAATTAAGTAATTAACTGATACACATATCTGAGGTGTTCAGATAGGAGAAATACTTTGAAAGACACTTAAATTGGAATTCCTATTGGTTGCAACAAGTGAGCAAATGACTAAATTTTTTACCTTCGCATTTTCAGTTTTAGCCTCATCACAGATTCACAGTGCCTCAGAATTCAGATACGTTCAAAATTGATATTAGAGAAACATTAATCTAATCGGGATATATATAGTAACTAATAAGCCCAATTTCATTTTATAATAGCAATTAACTCTCATGTTTTAGTTCTTATGGAGTGTCATTCAATTATATCAAGAGAAATTGCAGCGTATTCTGGTCATGGTCACAGATCAACCTAATCCATGAAAAATTCCACCCTTGATGGATCTAATGGAAATCGGTCCATCTTGGAAGTGATCAGAAAAGGTCAGCCTGAACACCTAGGTGGCTTAAAGTATATGACATCGAGTCACATGTAAATTGGCAAGTAAGATCTTAAACTATCTGAATCGTGATTCTTTGATATCATTTGTAGAAAATTTGAAGGCACTGATCAGATAATTTCACCTTGAACACTAACAAACTCCATATTAGAAATTTCCTTCTACCTTTCTGGCATCAATTCCCACCCAACAAACAGTCACAGACAAAAATACATTTATAACAAAAAGAAATAGAAAGTACCTTCAACCCTGGGAGACACAAAAATTTTGGAAAAAACTAAAGTTGTTTCCTCGCCCAACTGAAAATTCAAATCCACCTATGACGAAACATATCATTGATTAGAAGATTGCTAAAATCATATTTTGTAAAACTAGGAATATCTTGTCCAGAAACCAAGACATGAATGTAATTACCTTTTCAAAGAAATAATCTGGTTCTTTGTAATCCTTCAGAAATATCTCTTTTGGTGCATCCATATTAGTTTCTTCGGCTTGCTTCGGTAGTGGTTCTGTTGCCACAGAGCAGATGAACCTCCTTCCAATATTTCTAGGCCTCTACCAAGAGGAATCAAAAGCTCATTTAAAATATGCTTGTAGTTATTAATGAAACAATGTCAGAGTTTAGGGAAGACTATAATCTTTACAAGAAGTGGCCTTACAGGCAGTGAGTAATATGGTGTCTGACAATTTCTCCGATTGATATTCTATTGAAAACAAAAAATAGAAAGTTTAAAGAACCCATGCCATGAACTTTAACAGAGAAACTAAAGTATAGAAGAGTGATATAACATCTGAAAATATGCAAACCTCAGAGCACAGAAATGGTCTGTATCTAAAAACTTTCTTTACCGAATTGCCAGTCACACGGACGCTCTGTCGTAGCTGAAACCAAAGATGCTTGTTAAAACAAGCTACACACATCATGGATGCATTATACTTCTTGATGCTAACTAACAGAAAATAGATACATATAAAGCTGTAAACAAAATCCACAAGACAGACAAACTATTCGCAAAACTTTATGAATTCACCAAGAAACAACATAAACTACAAAGTAAATGCACTTACTTCCTTAATGGATTTAAAAACATAATTTATACATATATAGAGAAAAAATATGGTTTTTAACATCTACTACAAATTATAGTTCTAGTTGATTAGTAGTTGTTGCTAATTTCTTAAATATCTATATCATTAAAATATAAATATTTTATAGTTCCACCTAGGAGTGCTCAAATGGAAACATTATGCCAAAAAGATACTATCAAATAATCAACAATTCAATGACAGTTCGTACAGCATCAAACCATAACTTGTGTACTATAACACATGCACATAGTGAGAGAGAATGAGAGGATTAAGGGAGAAAGTAGTCACAGGTGCAGAGGAGACCAAACCCAAGAGGCATGTCTTCGACAAGCTAGAAGCTTTGCAGGGTAGAATCAATCGTGACATCTTACAATCACAAAACTTTGAATCCTAAATAATCTAATTTTAATAAAGATAATCAAAATACCAATTTGAAGGTCAAATCTGTATAAACCCTTAAAAGAGTTCGATTATTTTCGACAAGTTCTGTGATTTACGAGAAAAGATTCAAGCTTCCACCTAAATAAAATCGACAGCTCAAAACTAGAAAACTTCAATAAAAAGGCAAATCAGCTAAAGAAATCCGTTGAGATGAAATGAGGGTTGAGTGGTAAAGAGAGTGTAATATATCTCACATATATTAGTGTTACAAAGGGTTCAAATTATCTGACGAATAATAACTTTTGAAATACAGAACTAAATGAAATTTGAATCGAAATTGACGCTCTTCTACACTCTTTTACCTTGGAATTTTGTGGACGAAATCAAAGATCTGAGATGACTGATAAGCAGAAGATCTCAAAGCAAAAACACCTTATTATATGTGTTTACCTAGATGGAAAACAATGGAAAACCAAATAGTCAAAATAAAAGATAATGCTATCTTTGAGATTTTATTTAAAAACATTAATTTATCGTAAAAAATCCCATATTAGATTTGTTTTTAAATAAATAAAAAGGATACCGCTCCTTATTAACACAGCCCAGATATTTTATTGATAATTTGCGGGATTATATTTCTATTTTCTATTTTCTATTTTCTATTTTTAGTTTCCAGATAATGTTTTCAATAGAATTATTTTTTACGCTTCAATTGTAAGTATTGAAAAAAAAAACCGTCATAGGCATAATGGGATTTAAGCCCATTTACATTATCTTAGGCGGAAAAAAGCCCATTTACATTTCAAACAATTAATCGCCAATATTGACGTCAAATATCATCAAATTTTTCAAAAAAAAATTCACATATTTTGAACTTAGCATATAATATCACGAATTTAAAAGCATCAGCAGCGGTGCTCTTGCACAAGAGCACTCGTCACTCGTCGTGCCGTCGGCACGGCCCTATCCCTGTTTCGATAGCAAGAGAATGCAAGAGCACCGCCGTGCCGAAGAGTAGGGCGACGTGGCACTTCTTGATTCGCCAACGGCACTTCTGTTGGAATTTCCATTTTTAAAAATTGAAAATAATTCCAAAAATTTTTTAAAAAAATGGATTCTCAAAAATATAGCCGTTCTTTTGAATTTTTTTTAATCACAAAATCATCTATAAATACACACATTCATCATCCATTTTTCACATCAAATTATCTCTCACTCATACTTCTCTCATATTTTTTCATACAAATCACCTATATCTCTCTCTCACTCAAACATTATTTAAATTCAAAAATGGATAGGAACGATATCATTGCGGAAGCGAAGCGCGAAGAACAAGAATACCATCAACAATATCGTGTCGCCTATGTAGCCGCCGGTGCCCCCACCCCTCCTCCTCGACCAACGAAATCAAATTGCCGCTACATCTCTCTTGACTGAGAGGGAGCCCGCGAAAGGCTCGTTGACGACTATTTTTTCGACAAGCCGTTGTTTCCGACAGATTACTTCTGGCGCCGTTTCTGCATGTCAAAATGCTTGTTTATGTGTATTGTCAACACATTGTCCGCTCGTGTTGAATACATCCAATCACGTAAAGACGCAACCGGTCAGCAAAGTCTCTCGGCGTTGCAGAAGTGTACTTGTGCCCTCCGACAACTTGCTACCTGGCAAATGGTTGATATGCTCGACGAGTATTTGCATGTGGGTGAGTCAACTGGAATCCTATGCCCAAAAATTTGTTGCGTCGGCATTCGTTCTACTTTCAGTGAGGAATTCATTCGGGCACCCACAACCGAAGATTGTCAACGGTTGCTTCATCTTCACGAAACAGCCCACGGATTTCCTTGTATGCTTGACAGCATTGACTGCATGCATTGGAGGTGGAAGAATTGCTGAATGCTTGGAGGGGGCAACACTTAAGCGGCAACAAAGGCGGCGGCCAACGCTTATCCTTGAAGCGGTCGCTGACTACCGCCTATGGATTTGGTATGCATATTTCAGTGTGGCCAATCCAACAACGACTTGAACGTGCTCTATTCTTCACCCCTCTTCAATGATCCTTTGAATGGTGTAGCACCGGTGATCGAATTCACCGTCAACGGAAATCCATACCACATGGTGTACTATCTCGCCAATGGTATCTTTCCAAGGTGGCCGACTTTCGTGAAGACGCTCAACATGCCGCAAGACCCGAAACAGGTTCTTTATGTGCAACGTCAAGAGGCTGCTCGGAAAGTCGTCGAAAAACTTTTGGGGTCCTTCAAGCCCGATTCAACATTGTGAAGACCCCGTCTCGGTTGTGATACACAAAGAATATTGCCGATATTATGTACACGTGTATTATCTTGCACAACATGATTACAGCAGACGAAGGACCGACGACGGCTAACTTTTTTGACGAGGATGAAGCCGGAAGCTCAACTGCAAGGTCTTCCCCACGCCGAGGTGTGTATACAACGGTGCGCAAGAGGATCGAAAGAAGACACATAATGCACGATACCAAAGCCCACATTGAGCTACAAGAAGACCTAATGAAATACATTTGGGCGAAATTCGACCATGAGTAGTGGGCTTTTTAAATTTTTTGCATTTAATTTTCTAATTTTTATTTTTTAGGATTTTAATTATGTAATTTTTAATTTTTTAGTAATTTGTAATAGTATTTCGGGTATTTTTAATGCATTTTAATGGGTGTTGTGCTCTTGCGGAAGAGTGATAGGATAAACCTCCTATTGAGTTGATCGGCGTTCGTAGATCGGCAATCGATAAATACTTGTCGTGGGCGAGTGCTCGACTCGCCCGTCAAGCAAGACGGTTTTCTCACTTTGGAGAAGCCAATGAACGATAAAATAATATTGACATTCTTGATTGATTTCAAATGATTACAATGACTCCTATTTATAATGCTAATAACTAACTTTATGAACAAGAAAACAAAGATATGGAAAATATATTTGAATCCCTGAAATATCAAAACAAAATATGAAATATGCTCGTATCAACTCCCCCACGGTTGAAATCCACCTTGTCCTCAAGGTGGGAACTTCGACACAATGAAGAGAGTCGAAAACATCAGCTTTGGCGGGCTATTGGCGGTGTGATGTTGGGCTGCAGAAGTATGGTTGTCCGGCGGCTAGAGCTCGGTGGACAGGCGGGACTAGGCAACCAAATCTGGTGCTATGCGCGGAACATCTTCCGTCGGGTAGCGGCGCAGCTTTGGTTTGAGATGGTGAGAAGGCTTAACTAGTTGTTGTGCGCGGGTAGATTCCCGTTGGGCAGCGACATGGCTGTGATTTGATCGGTGTTTTGGAGGGTGAGCTATCAATTAAAGCACCAATTTGATAGGATAAACCTCTTATCGGGTTGATTGGCGTCCTTAGATCGGCGATCGATAAATACCTGTCGCGGGTGAGTGCCCGACTCGCCCGTCAAGCAAAACGGTTTTCTCACTTTGGAGAAGCCAATGGAACGATAAAATAATATTGTTATTCTTGATTGATTTCAAATTATTACAATGACTCCTATTTATAATGCTAATAACTGACTTAATGAACAAGGAAACAAAGATATGGAATATATATGTGAATCCATAAAATATCTAAACAAAATATGAAATATGCTCGTATCAAATGACTGAAAATGGGTCCGGGCCCACATCCAAAGAGCATGGATGTGGATGCTCTAAATAGTTGTTGAATATATCCTGCTTGCGACAAAATTAACTACATTAAAATTAGAAAGATGAAAAGAGAGTAAATTACGAGAGAGGATAAAATTTTTGAAATAAAAAAAATACTCAACTACCTTGGGCTTGGGACAATCAATAAAAAAAAGGAATACAAGACTATCTTGTGAGGACTTAGTCATACTATACGCTCCAACCGTGCTTTTCATACGTTTATTATTCCATATATCTTTCATATCTTGCATTATTATTTAGTACTCCCTTCGTCCCTAAAAATTTGTCACCTATTTCCTTTTTTGTCCATCCCTAAAAAGTTGTCACCTTTCACTTTTACCATTTTTAGTAGTGGACCCCATATTCCACTAACTCATTCTCACTCACATTTTATTATAAAACTAATATAAAAGTAAGACTAACATGCCCCATTAATATAATATGTGTATTTTAAAGTACTACTTTTGTCCCCATTAGTATTTTAATATAAAAACCTCTATTGCCCCATTTGGAAAAAAATGAAAAGTCAGACATGTAATTCGGAATACTATTTAATAAAACCTAGTTATTTTTGGAAAAAGAAGCAAAAAGTCATTGAGTGTTAAAATACCTAAAGCTCTGGAACTTGTAGAAAAAAAGCAAAAGAAAAATTATACGGGTTGTTGAGAAAATATACAATTCTTTGCCCCCTCTTGTACAATTTTCTGGCTCCGCCCCTGCACATTCCACCAACTTTTTTAACTCACTTTCTATTACATTTCTTAAAATCCGTGCCGGGTCAAATGGTGACAAATTATGGGGGACGGAGGGAGTAGCATTATTTAGTTAGATATTTAGGGATTACATATCGTTTCCATATCTTTGTCTTGCGAGCGACGTTTCTTTGCTACTTTCTCTAAGGCCATGTTTGTTTAACAGGATTGTGGTGTGAGAAATTAATCTGATTCTAAAATTTTAAATTTTTGTGTTTGGAGAAAATATGCAAAGTAAAATGATTCATAATTGTTAAATTAATGTGTTTGGTTGAATTATAAGAAATTAAGGAAAGTAATCAGATTCCTAAAATCAGGGAATTTAATATAAAATATGGGGATTCTTATTCCTTGGCTAAACCTAAGTATTCTTTTTCCGTAATCTAGGATTTTAAAAGAACGATTTTTCTCACGCCTTATGAACGATTTTCTATCATGCCTCCACTCTGCCGCTATGCATCTCTCGTCTCTGTGCGTAATTTTCATTCTTTCATATTTGCTTTCTCTGTATATTATATTCTCATAGATTAATTATAGTACAATTCCTTCTTCAAGCTTTCATGGAATTAACAATTCCTTCTTCAAGCTTTCATGGAGTTAACAATTTAAAGTGAAATCCCTAATTAGTTGCAGTAGTATAAGAGCACTCCCAATGCACTCGGCGTTAAATCCGGCGTTTTATCGCCGATTATCGCCGAAAATTCGCCGGCAATGGGGAGGAATCGGCGATAATCCGGCGTTAATTCGGTAATTCTACCGAATTAACGCCGAATCCCGAAAATTCGCCGGATTATCGCCGACCACTGTGGGCGATAATCCGGCGATAAAAATAGTTTTTTTTTTTTTTTTAATTTCCCCCCTATAAATTTAAAATTTAATAATTAATTTAAAATAATTTCCCCCCTATTTTTTTTTTAATTTTCGTCGTTGTAATTTTTTACTCGTGTTTAATACAACGAACTTTATTACTATTATTTGTCTTGTCTTATAAATTAGCTAGCTTTATTATATACAAAAATAAAACAATTAAATTAGTAATGATGTAAAAATGAAATGTTGAGTTAGGGAGAAATAAGGGAGAAACCATTGGAGCAGTTGGCTAAAAGTTGGCTAAAAACTGGGGATAAATTTTGGTGCTGATGTGGCGCTGATGTGGCAGGAGTTAGGGAGAAATAAGGGAGTTTTTAGGGAGAGCATTGGGAGTGCTCTAATGAGTAATTCTAACATTAATAAAGAGAATTGCGTCATATCCATGAAGATGAAAAAAGCAATAGGATATCATATATTTTACCGGATTTTTGTTTTGCAATATTTTTTTTGTTATTTGCTTAAGTTTCAACCAAACACATGAATTATATTTTACTGGATTCATATTTTTAAGAATCACATTCCTCGGAATCATAAATCCTAAGAATCATAATCCCATAAATCATAATTCTAGAAATTAAAATCTAAGTATCATTTCCCTGACAACTTTACTTTCCTGTCAAACAAACAAGTCCTATTTCAGCTTCTCTGATCCACCATCAACCCACATATTAATTTCTTGATATTCTTAAGACTCCGTAAACTTCTTCGTCCCATTAAATCCACCAATCTCTTCCTTTTGTACTTAAAAAAGAAAAGTGCAATTGCAATCTGTTGTAATCAAGATTCAATCTTATAACCCTTTAATTACAAATCCACCAATCTCTTCCTTTTGTACTTAAAGAAATGCGCAATTGCAATATGTTTTAATCAAGATTCGACCTGTTAACCCTTTAACTACATCTAGATTTATTCCTCTTCGGTGAGACGAGTAATGTAAGGGTGGTGAGGACACTTCATCGGCTTAACATGGACAAAATATAGGCGTGAGTGATGACATGAGCTTGTTGGTTGATGAGATAGAGGTACAGATGCCCAAGGTTTTCGTTTCGGGCGGTTAATCGCGGAACCGTAACCGGCGGTTCCAGTTCCGAACCGGAACCGTGAGATTTAAATCGAACCGAAACCGTCACTTTAGGAACCGTGGTTCAGTTTAGGTTCCAAATTTTCGGAACCGAAACCGTGCCGGAACTGTCGGTTCTGGGCCGGAACCGCGAAAAACCGCGGGAAAACTGTGAAAACGAGCTGAAACTGCCAAAAACAGCCGGAAACCGGCGGTTTGGAACCGTGAAAAACCGCAAAAAACCGGCGGTTCCGAACCGTAACCGTAACCGCCGGTTTTGAAACCGGAACCGGAACCGTGAAATACCCTCGCGGTTCGGTTCCGGTTCAACAATTTCCATAACCAGAACCGGCGGTTCCGATACCATGGGCATCTCTAGATAGAGGGTTTGGTTTTTGTGGCTATGAAGAGGATGAAATGGTCTATTGCGGGCGTAGTAGCTTGGTTTAGATTGAGCAACGACGTTGGTCATATTTAAATTTTTTTGCTAGAATCTAAAGTTTTAAAATTTAAGAATAAAACTGTCATCTAAATGAGAAATAAGGAAAGATGTACATTGAATAAGAAAAGATCACTTGCACTAGTATGAGAACCTATTTACAATGAATAAGACTTTAACGACATACTATGTCAAACTAGAGAAATGTCCAACTTATTAATCAAAATCAATACATTTTTGTTCTAAGTGCGTCTTCGATTTGAATACTACATCTCCACTAAAATTTTCCTATCTTGAAATGTCCCTAAATATATATGGTTGGGTTTTATTTAAAAATTAATTAAATAAAAAATTTTGTAGTACTATAGTTTTTGTGAAAGTATAGTAAGGAAAAATTAATAAAGATAAATCTAATAATTATACATACTTTACTTACTTTCTTTTCCAAAGAAAAATAAATTTTTTGAAAATATAAAACATGATCTCTTAATTTCAATATTTTTATTATTGAGTATTCAATTTTACTGACACCATGCCCAACTTCGATTGCTTATCCACGGCATCACCATCTTTTTTTGCTTAATTCAGTAATTCTTCTCGACCCTTGCAGTGAAAAATCTCCCCTAACCGTTTGCCAAATCACAAAATCCATCTTTGTGTTTGTACTATTCACAAACACAAAAAAGTTAGAAATTGCATTCAAAGTTGCGTGAAGAGAAGTGGACAAAACGAGAAAAAGTTAGCGGCGCAAGCAACTG